>NC_032026.1:5790166-5790610 GCF_001865875.1 Lupinus angustifolius
GAGTCACTTGTAAAGTGCCCCCACATCTCCTTGGCACTTTGACACTGAGATACACGAAAGAATACGTCATATGATAAGGCCGATGTGATTATGTTCTTAGCACGTAGGTTGTACTAAACCTTTTTGCGCTCCTCATCGGTCCACAAACTTTTAGGTTTTTCTTTTGGTTCGTCATCCACTAAGTGTAGTGGGACGAAGGGCCCGTTGATTACGGATTCCCAAATATCCGAATCAATGGCCTCAATAAAAATCTTCATTCAGACTTTCCAGTAGGCGTATCCCTCGCCATCGAATACGGGAGAGCGGTTAATGGATGCGTCATCACTGCCAAAGGGGTTGGTGGAACCCATTTAATTCCCTTAGGATCACGCATATGCGGTTGAGTTAGCACGTCGTACTAGCTTTGATACCACTTGTTAGGTATCAGTGGTCTAGACACACCTA
>NC_032026.1:5790710-5803142 GCF_001865875.1 Lupinus angustifolius
GGTTGAATAGGTGTAGCAGTTATCAATTACCGCTTTTCGCACCAAAACCCACTTCTGGAAAACAACTCAGGTAATCGACTAATCAGTGGGCTTAATCGATTAACATGTATCAGAAACAGAATTGGAAGATTGGCTAATTGCACAGTTACTTACCAACAATCAAGTAGAGATACAACATATATTTTTATGCACAATTAACAAGGATATGACAAAGTAGCAGTATGCAAAATATCAGCTTAATACACGAATTAAAACAACTTGAATTATAAAAGAGATTCAGAGAGAACAACTTGCAACACAATAGGATTTTTATCCTGGTTCCTTTGCGGGTCTACTTGCAAACTACATCCAGGCCTCCCCTTCTGATCTATGGAGATTTCTCTTCACTATATTGAAAACTTTGTATTGTTAAATACACCAATTCAATTACAAGACTCTAGACGCTTCTTTCTTGAATTTGAAGAACCTCTAATCTTGGTTTGACTATCCCTATCGCTCAAGAAAACCTTTCTCGCGATCCAGCCCCAGCCAAGATTCTCGCTCTAAATTCAAGACCTAAGTTTCACTCAATCTCATTGGTGGTAAGACACCAAGAGACAAAACCCAATGCACAAAATAATATACAAAAAACAGAGTTTTACTAAGCACTAATGCTCAAATTATAACAATGAAAACTCAAAGATTAACCCACACTCAAGTAACACAAGCCATCATGAATGTATGCGAGTTAATACAAAACAAATAATGCAGAATCTCTCTCTTAAAATCTCTAATCAGAATGTACGAACATGCAAGAAAGAATGAATGAGATTAAGCACATGAAAACTATATACAATGCATCAGAACAATATCAACTAAGCATGTTACTCTCTCTTTGTCACACATGCATCTCTCTTCTGCCTATACAATACAGTAAGTCACGAATTCAAAAAAATGATATGCAAAAATGCTTTACGTTTCTGCAAGTTTAACAGAATTTGTACAAAATGAATTTGGCTCTACAAACCGTTTTTCAGTTACGCAGTTAAAACAGAAAACAGACACGTTAATCGATTAAGACTCCACGTTAATCGATTAACCAGCATATAACAATATGTGATTAAATGATTAGGGTTCCAAACTCAACGTTGGCAACTAAACACGAGGGTTGCGCTCGTTGCGGGACTTAACCCAACACCTTACGGCACGAGCTGATGACAGCCATGCACCACCTGTGTCCGCGTTCCCGAAGGCACCCCTCTCTTTCAAGAGGATTCGCGGCATGTCAAGCCCTGGTAAGGTTCTTCGCTTTGCATCGAATTAAACCACATGCTCCACCGCTTGTGCGGGCCCCCGTCAATTCCTTTGAGTTTCATTCTTGCGAACGTACTCCCCAGGCGGGATACTTAACGCGTTAGCTACAGCATTGCACGGGTCGATACGCACAACGCCTAGTATCCATCGTTTACGGCTAGGACTACTGGGGTATCTAATCCCATTCGCTCCCCTAGCTTTCGTCTCTCAGTGTCAGTGTCGGCCCAGCAGAGTGCTTTCGCCGTTGGTGGGATACTTATATGTTTTGCTTGACTCCTATACATGTTTTAGCAATTATGTTATGCCTAATATGCACATATGACATGTATGATTAATGCATGAACATATAATAAACTACATGATATGTCTCATGAATATGATATATCAATATTAATGGCTTGAGAGACTTGCATCTAGGTTTACCTAACCCAGACTCACTAACTAAGGCACATATCCCAGACTACTTAGAAATATAACTCTATTGATATAACCTAGTCTAGATATGACCATTGAGATCTAGGCATGTTGATCATTGAGTCATCTTCAAGCTTTTACTAACTCCTTGTCTTCATCAAAACATAGACAAAACATTGCTAGTGCAATCCTTGACACTTTGCACTTTCATATTTAAGAAATGATAGATCCAAAAAAATATAGGAATATGAAGGTCTTGTAAATATAAGATTGTATTATATATAAAATATGTGTAATATTGAAGTAGCGGAAAAATTTATAAACAATCAGTACATCATCTATCAGTCATAAAATATTTGAAGGGTAAAGTTTAAATTAAAAGAGAAAAAATGTAGGCACCAATAATGTATAAGTTTGATACATTATCAATACATCATCCACTACTAATTATCCTTTACTTGTAAAAAAATGTAATAAAAATGATTGGTGGATTGTTATGTATAACACTAATGGTGCAAATAAAATATCTAAAAACACTACATCTGCATGAAATTTGTGGTTAGCCACATTTTAACCTTCACTAAAGAATAGAAAACATAGCCAAATTTGTAGTTGCTTTTATTACTTTGTATTCAACTTGGTCTATAAATAAAATAATTATATCATCAGACCAAATCATTTAAAAGTATGCCTATAAATATATAGGCCTATTAGTAAAAAAAAGGAGAAATAAGAAAAATACATAACCATAGAAGATAGAAAAAATAAGCTACTAAAAAATATATAATATCTAAACTGGGCTTCTATTCCCACAATATAACAAATTGTGACATAGTAAGTAGCAGTGGTCCGTGCTACAATAATTAAGGTAAAAACCTACCTATGTACTGAACATAGTTCGATACTTAAGAATGTGACGACAAGTTTTGATCATAGAATAATGAAGGTACAACATTTTTAAGTTACAACAATATATTTCAATAGTCTGTTATAGGAACTTGGTACTATCATTATTACTTGGCTGAAAGATTATTAGAAGCAGTAATAATTGCATGGAAATTAGCACCATTGTATTCAGCAGTGGCACACTCCTCAGACTTCAGGTTAAGATTATATGGTGCTGCATTCATCACCCTGCAAGAACACAAAATGACATCATATTAGTAACTGAATAGTCTGATATTTTAAGTATGTTCCAACATTGAGTCCATCCAACATTGCTAACCATAAGTTTAATAAGAAAAATATATATGTATCGATAATGTATGAGTTTTATACACTGTCACTGTATCATTTATCATTCATGTTTAATCATTATTGACTCTTCAAGAAAGTAATACAAATGAATGGTGGATGAAAGTGGTTTAAGTGAAAGATTATTGTTTTAAGTGGTTTGAACTCCAAACAAGGGAAATTATTGCCATTTTCCTCCATTCTATCCTCTAATTCCTTCTCATCTAAACAAACTCTTAGGGGAGAATAACACTACAGAGATAAACAAGTACCACTGCTAGCAAAAGCAGTGAACTATACAATTACAACGTCCATTCAATGTAGGCACTCAGCAGGTTTTAACAGTCCAAGGATGATAGCTGTGTTTTCCAGTTGTTGACAAATAGAAATCATGTACAAGATTAACCTTCCAAACACACACAGAATTACTAACCTTTCCTTGCGCTTTTCTAAAAATCGAGCCAAAGATGCTTTGCGAGCCTGTGGTGCAGCTGCATAAAAGATATCTCATAAAATCATTACAACAACAATTAGGCCTTAATCACACTAGGTGGGGTTAGATATATGGATCGAACAACGCCATAATGTTCTATCGTAAATCATAATCATAGAAGATCTTTAAACATTTCCTGATTATTAATAAATGGAAATATTTGCAATGGTAAAAACACTTTGATAATTCTAGAGTCTAGACTGCAGATAGATTCATCCCTTGTTAAAATGCAATTTGTAGACAAAAGATCCCAAAACAAGAGATGAATACACAAACTAAGGTAGAACAAAAGAAAAGTCATATAGCAAGAGCATGAGAAACGATATCTCTAACATACCTGATGTCAACATAGCAGTTGCATCAACTACTTTCCGAGGCTCCGCATTTTTGACAGGAGTGGAAGAAGCAGCTACATTTGTTTTAGCTGCCATAATCTCATTGTTGCTATTTGAGCCACTTCCAGACTGTGTGCGGGTATGCGATGAAACAGATAAAGGACTTGAATGACCAGAGCCGGGTGCTGTATTTGCAGGTTGGCTCATAGGCATTGGATCACTAGCTGTCAACTTCGAGCTGGGTACCTGAACTTTTGGTTGTGACATGTTAAAAGCAGCAGAAAAGCCATTTCCAGCCAACAGCATGATTGCTTGTGCCTGAAGAAAGATCAGCAGATTTAAGCTTAATCAAGGCCTGACCAATAAGGAACGCAAGGTATATGCTCCCAATTTCCCTTTGTATTTATTTTTCGAGTAATCAGTCAGTTTAATTCTCCAAAGATGATAGTATCAGTGGTAGGGTTGTCCGAAGTTGTGTTACCGATTAAGTTCTTTTAAGATGTAAAATGTGTTGAATTGAAGGACTTAATTGGTGACAGTGAGGTTTTAAATCTTTGAAAGACTTATTTGGTGAGAAAAAACTATCAAGGATCTAGCAGATAACACTATTATCTTTAGAGGACTAAATCGAAGGTTTACTCTTATTTATTGTATTATGAAGATCGAGAATGCGAAAAACAGAACAACATACCTTCTCGGCAGAGATATCATTAAAGACATTCACAGTACCCTCATAGAAGATAGTAAGTTGAGCAGAAGATGCAGATGGTTTTACACCATTACTTCAAAATAATATTAATTAATGAAATAAAATGAAGAGAAAAAACAAGTTTGTGTATTGTACACATAACAGTTCAAGATAAAACTGAAATTACCATGATTCATTCATTGCATCAATAGAACAAATTGTGGGAAAATCTGAATGAGGTTCTGTGACAGGTATTCCCCCATGTAGTGGCTGCATCACATTAAAAGCGTTCATATTCTGATCAGAAGATGCAAAATGATTCTTCAGGAATTGGTTCCCTGTGATTATCTCATTGGAAACTGAAAACATCTTCACACCATGTTGTACAGGACATTGAGTCAGGGAAAAATGAAAGCCACTTTGTCCATCATGGTTGAAAGGTTTCTATATAGTAAGAACAAACAATCAATGGAAGGAAGGGTTAAAAGACATCATCATGTGGAAGAACTTGATTTATGAGAGGGATGTTGAAACTTGAAACTTAGAAGATGGAACAACATACATGAGATCTTGCAAAACAACCTAAAGCTAGAGAAAGTTGTGTTCTTAAACTATAGAGTTGACTTAAAATTAGAATACCAATAAGAACATATTGGACTTATCCAAACTGTTAAACGAGCACAAGCATATTATACTTATTTCACTTTAATCTAAAGCCTGAGTAACACTAACTAACATATCAATTTTGAACAAGCACATAGAAAGTGAGAGAAAGGATATTCATAGTTACATGGTTCGTAATACTGGTTCTAGTGCGAGTTACCTTGTTCCATTTGGTTGGTCACTTTTTTACAGTTATAATTACTATTATAAAGACTTCTTTTATATGTAACCCAGTAAAGGAGTACACGGTATACCGAACTCAGTATGCAGTACATAACCTAAATGATGGAATCATATAAATATTACCTGGGGTTCACCAGCAGAGTGTTTTTTACTAGAATCAAATGCTCCTGGACTTTGGTTTGTGACCATCTTTTTAATCTTGTCATCTTGATAAGCCTTGAAAGACATCAAATGTGGAACCGCAGAGACTTTGTTGGAGAAGAGCCATTCTGCAGCAGAGTTCTTCGTGAAGCCTACACGACATACACACAAAGTAACCATCAACATATGTAGAAGAATTTCATACATGAGTCTATTAATTGCTCACAAAATAATAGACACCAAGAAATTCAGAACTTGGTGTCTATTATTATTCTTTAGGTAGAAGGGATTCCAATAGGGTCATGAGACATAGATATGACACAATATGGATAAGTGGATACAGAAAAAATTCATAAAATAATTGTCTTAAAGTATTGAAGTATGTAATATGATACAAATGGCTCATACATGTAAACCTGCATGCAATCTAAAAGGATATAATTGAAATCAGAAGGAAAAAAGAGGAAAGCAACAAAAACATAGTTAACAACATGTAACTTGGACTAAAAATTTGTATGAGGATGAAACAAACATGCCTGAGTCATCGTTGATCTCTTCCTTGACCATAATAAGTGATTCTTTTGAGCTAAGACCCATGAAATCTCTCTCCATTAATCACAAACCAAAGAAAAACCCAACAACTAAAATCTTGTTCCTTCACAAAAACACTAACTTTGGGAAGAGAGAAGCAAAGAAGAACAAAGAAAAAAGGAGCCAAGTAGAGAAGAAAAAGAGAAAGAAAGTGAGTCCAATTGGTAACAATATTTAATACGTAGAACAAGTTTTATGTCTTTTAAGAAAAATGAGGAATTATGAAAGGTTGTTGTTACTGGTAAACCGGTTGAATGAAGAGATGATCCGGTAAAGAAGCACGTTGAAAAATATCATATTTGATTGATTTACAAACTGTGTCTCTGACACTGACTCATTCTGACCCTACCACATTGATTCACACGTTAAAAAAATATTTTTTACAATCACATGAGAAGATAGGAAAATGTTTTATGGGTACATCAATACAAATTGGAACATGAATGCTTTTTAAATTTTCAGTACAACTGTTCACTATTATTTTCTCCCTCCTTTCTTAAATAATTGATTTTTATGTTGTGTTTGGATGAAAGGAAATAGAAGAGAAAATGAAATTTTCCACTTTAATTGCATTATCTATATTTGTTACACCTAGTCAACCGGCTCCTCCTTGACCGGACTAGAATACTCAAGATCAAGCGTCTAGCGAGGATTTATGGTACAAGGACTTATGGTATAAGCTGATCAATCAAACTACACCAAAAGACACATCATCGTTCGGTCACAATCCCATGAGCCAATACCAGGATCACACCTCTATCTTCCATGTGTCACACTGCCAACATATGGCTGCCACACTGCCTACGACAGTCACCTGCTACATGTCATTTGCAACTCTCACCCAACTTTGTGCTCTACAACAAGGAGAAACCTAAACTTCAGCTACTAAGTCTATCACATACTATAAGTCAACTATATTAAGAGTACGACCTGACTAGGTCACCCGACACAGATAAAGCAACCTTCTAATCAACCAAAGTAGGCCGACGGGCCTAGATGGTTGGTCATGCCAACAGTATCATCCAGGGAATATTTCATCTACCTCTACTATAAATAAGGGATCCATCCTATACGGAAGTAACATTATTCCCTTATATCTTGAGCTATTACTCTTGTTATTTATCTCTCCTTGTCCCTCATCTCAGTCACTTACTAACTTGACTGTCAGACCATCTTTCCAGGTACCTTAAGGGGCGGGTCCAAGCTTAACTTAGGCAACTCCCAGAAGAACTCATGCCCGACTATTGTCTAGCCCAAGCTCAACTCAGTCCCTAAGTGAAGACCCCTAGCCTAGCTACTTCCTGACACCACAAAGAAGAAGAATTTATAAAGCCAAAACAACTTATAACTATCTATATGGTGTAATTTCTCTTTGCCTATTTTTCCCTCCTAATTAATTATTATCATAATGTTTTTTCACATAATAAAAAAATATCAATGGAAATTAGAGGAAATTACATACACAAAAAATATCATATCACCAATGTAGTTTTTAAAAATATCACAACTCATTTTCATATTTATTTTATCACAAAAACCATAGTATCATGTATATTTAATATAAAAATGTGATATAATTCTCTAAAATGAAGTATATAAAAATTAAATATTAAATAATAAAAAATAAGAATGTGAGTTGGTAGGGATGGAATACCTATCAACACGTTAGTAAAATATAAAGTAAAAAAAACATGTGGAACTCGTGTCATTTTTGTTTCCACGTGAATTTTGGTGGAAAATCCACAATGATAGGGATAACAATAGTTATAGCCCTCCCTAGTGCCTAAAACTTAAAAAAAGATTACAATATAATCAAGGATAATCTCTTAAATTTGACAAAGTAATTGACAACTTCTCTGTTCACCCATTTGTGCCATACTTTTCATTTCCCCTTATTCTTATCTCATTCTTTTCTCTTATATCAAATAACTTAATATTTATGTTTTCCAGAAATATGTCCTATTTCTATTTCATGTTTTCATTTAAAAAAAAAAATTACTTCCGTGTTTTCATTCTTCAAAAACATGTTTTTTATTATCATTTTTGTTTTAAAAAACTATTCTTCTTCACATAGGATTGAGTTGAGCTTGGGCTGGCAATAGCCGGGTAGGAGTAAGTCTTGGAGTTGTCTGAGTTGAGATTGGACCTACCAATGGAGGTACCTGAAAAGATGTTCTGACGATCAAGTCAGTAAGTGACTAAGAGGAGGGATAAGGGGAGATAAATGGCGAGAGCAATAGCTCAAGATATTAGGGATAATGTTACTTCCTTTTTGGGTAGATCCCCTATTTATAGTAGAGGTAGATGGAATATTCTTTGGTTGTTGTTGTTGGCATGACCGACCATCTAGGCCTATCGGTCTGTTTTGGCTGATTAAAAGGTTGTTTTATCCGTGTCGAGCGGTCTGACCAGGTCGTGCTCTAAGTATTGTTGATTAATATCATGTGATAGGCTTAGTAGCCATAGTTTAGGCATGTCCTTGCTGTAGAGTAGGGAGTTAGTAAGAGTTTTAGGCGGCATGAAGCATGTGTCTATCGTAGGCGGCATGACAGCCTTGTGTTGGTAGTGCAATAGATGAGTGGCAGAGATGTGGTCCCAGTATTGGCTTGTGGGGTTGTCTCTAGGAGATGATGTGTCTTCTAGTATAGTTCGGTTAATCGGCTTGCACCATAAGTCATTGTACCATAAGTCCTCGCCAGGTGCTCGACCTTTGACAACCTTGAGTATTCTAGCCTGGTCAATGGGGGAGTCGTTCGAGCAGGGTGGAATAGTTGTCCACATTCTATTAGTATAGCCCGAAGTCAGGCGCACTAGTAGACTTGAGAAGTATCTGGCTCCGAGTTGGTAATATTGTGGGCGACCATTATAACTTGACGCATATATGTCGAAGTCGAGCACATGTTGGCTTCTCATGATTGTTAACATTCTGGAGTTCGCTTGTGGTCATTATGATGGAACTCGTCCTTGGACACGTGGTTGTCGAAGGCATTCTCGATTGTTGTACATTTGATGTTTTTATAATTAGTATGTTGATATGAATAAATAAATTATTTTGTAAAGTTGCATATTAAAAAGGGATAATTATATTATGGATGAGTTTTGAGGTTGAACATAATGTCCCGTTTTTTTGAGTAAAAATAATATTGAATGTTTCCGCATTTTGAAATTTGTCAGTCGATTTTTTTTTTTAAATTTGCTATGATTTTCTAACATGTTGACTTTATTTTTTTTTTTAATTTTTATCATATTTTTATAATAAAGTCCTAATTTCTTAGTTGCAAAAACGGCATGTTACACTACTAGTATTAGAGCTGGTTCTTCCTATCCGAATTAGGGTATAGCATCATATACCCTTTCTCTGTGTGACTCTGATGTGATTGTTTGCTTGTTTTGTTGTGATTTGCACTACTAATTGAGGTAATGTTTTTGTCGTCAAAGTAATAATTTTGTTTGTGGAAGATTAAATAATAACTTAAATGTAATAGCATGTTCTCGTAAGTATCATTGGATATATGATGGACTAGCAGAACATAAATTTTGTGTGTGACTCTTTGCTTATGTTGTCTTAACTAGAGCAAATCAATATTCGGTGTCTTATGGATAATATGCAACTTCTCAAGCAATTAGTACCTGTATGCCTTGTGGTCTATACCTTTATTTCTGGTTCCATCTATAGCATGACGAGTTGATTTCTATTGTTTAAAAAAATCTATTTTTGAAATAAATATGTTTAACCCCATTACTCTTATAAGGTGGTTGATATGGATCTCCTATCTAATTCATTTTCACTTTCTTATAAAAAATCATCTTGACTGAATTGTAGTATTCGACTCATTATTTTCGTTCCATGTTGAGAATTTAAATTTTTTATATAACTATATCTTAGATAAGGATACTTTTTTACTACTCCTTGCGTGTACTCTTCCATTTTATTTTTAAACCTGACATAGGTATTTGAGTTCTAAATGTCTATTCAAATTATATTGATGTTATTTTTATCTAATCTATATCATTTCAATGATACTTATTAATTTTCAATTGCCAATGACAACATAATCTATTTTTATTGTAGAAATTGTTTCCTTTTATGGCACAACTGGAATTACATATTTACCAAAACTTCCTTCTATCATGTCCTATTTGAAATTCCATGAAAATTATTTTGATTTGGAGACTTGATAATTTTATTCCACCCTTCAAATTTTATAATTCCCTGTATACTTAAAGTCTCACTCAATTGATAATTTTCTTTCCTCTTATTGGAAAGTCACAAGGACATATTTAAAATTATAGAAAACATTTTCAATTATGACATTTGGACATTTGTAGATTGACATATTAGTATTTCTATTTAGTTGTGCCCATTTAACCATTCTCATTTTTGTCAAAATCTTTTACACTCATTTGAATTACAATTTATAAGAATTTAATTTATTTCTATATTGGTTTCAAAAATACCCGTGTAGTCTTCATCCATTTTTACTACTTATTTTGAGTGGTTCGTACCTTGATAGATCAAGTGATCTAACTTTATTAATAACTACTTGGTAAACTTTATCCTCATTATAATAATAATTTCCGTTCAAGTTGTATCTTCATACTCTTTTGTTGTATCTTGACATCTTAAATTTGACCAAATGTTAGTTCTTGATTGTTTATTGATATGAGAAATATATAAGTTGATTGTTGTATTGATATGAGAAATATATAAGTTGATTTTTGTATTGATATGGAAAATACTCAACTTTGAAATTGAGGTTTTTCCCGTTCATATTGGATCTCTATGTTAGTGTTTTGAGCTCGTCTTACAGACATGACATAGTAAAAATGAAATGGGTTTGAGATAACTAACTTACGTGATAACTTTGGAAAGATTAGATTTGTTGAGAGCCTGTCGCTATTCATATAGTTGAAAGTGTAGTGAGATTTGGGGTTTTGCCCAATTATATTTTGATCACTAAGTTAGCATCTTGAGCTCACTCGTTGGACTTGACATTATAAGAATGTATTGGGGCTGAGACGACTAACTCGGGTGATACTTGTTGAAATAAAATTGTGAAAAGACTTCATGAGATAACTTTGGTTAGTGTGCATGAATTGCATTTTTTTAGTTGGAGTTGGAGAAAATGAAAAGATACGGTGATAAAAATTTCATTGCAGATTTGGATCGGGGCGACATGACAGTGATTCATCAAAAAATCTTGAGGAATTGTTTAGGTGGGACAGTCCAATGAGGGTTTGGGTTCATTACCCTTATGATTAGGATAGTCATACATGCAAATTAAGCGATCTCTGACACCCTTTTGCACATTTCATGATTGGTAGAGAGGATTCCTAAAATGGACTAGGCTTACCACATAATCACCTTAGATAGAGGTATTGGACAACAATTGATATTGTTACTTGCCGTTGTTAAGGATATCTATTCTCCCGGTTTCTTTCCCACTAGGATCTTAGCCTTTGGGCATTTTGATGAAGATCAGTTGGTTGACATGCATTTGCATTACATGAAAGCTATGTTGATTGTGGATTTGAATATCCTAATGATTATAGTTGTGTTATAGGTTGTCTCACTTTAATATTATTTGTCTATGTAATTACATGTTACGGTTGTAACGCCCCGAAAAATACTTCTCAAAAACATTGCGGAAAAATGGGTAATTTTTTTTTTTTTGAATAAAGAGATTGTATAAAATTGTTTTCTTTTTAAAACTTTCCTTTTCCGGGACATCACTTTAAGTAACTCAAATGCGGAAAATCAACTTATCGTTATCGAATGATAACTTAACCTGATTCACAATTTCCTGAATAACACAATGCATATAAACGGTTAAGTCATCTTTAGTTCATACAAACTAAATCAACAAAGGCGGAAACTACATCGCCACTAACATATACAAAATCCAAAAAGAAACACAGCCCCATCAAAACAAAAAGGGGACATCGACTGGCCCACAAGCTGACTCAAAAGATGCCAGGAATGCTGGACCCCTCACTCGGGTCCTTCTCCTCTTCCGAGTCAGACACGAGGTTGATCACCTCCACCGAGCTCTCTATGTTTACGAGCTCAACGACCTCGTCCTCCTCCTCCTCTTCCTCCACTTCACGAACATACGTCCGAAAAGCAAGCAATAGAAAAGAAGAGAAATAGAGAGAGTAAGACATCTAATGAACGTAAATTCATTGACGGCGTGGACTTACTCAGAATATCACACTCAGACATAAAATATATTTAAACATATAATTCATCAGTTATCATCAACATCATAAAATAATACATAACTTACCAATTAATCCAACATTACCAATATATCAAATCATATAATCAATATTCTATTCATAACCATATCACACGTATAAACGTAGGAATACACAATGATTGTAGCTCGCCTGTGGGA
>NC_032026.1:5803242-5803983 GCF_001865875.1 Lupinus angustifolius
CCACAACTTTATACCACAACACCCTACCCGGGTTCCTTTCTGGGCAGTGCCCCAATTCACATCATAACTCAAAGGGTAACGTCCCTACCACTACGACCATCGCTGAATCACCCTGGACGGTCCCAGACCAAGCCACTTACGGTCAGACGATCTCGCTACGTGGTAGCACGTATCCTTTTCTGGGCATCGCCCTAAATCATACATCCTTCTCGGATTACTTTCTTTAAAATTAATTTCCGAGTTTGACTATTTAATTCCAACACCTTGGATACTTTGCTTTTTATTTCCAATTACGGTGTTATACCAAAGTAGTTTTTATATCACATACACATACTAGGGTTATTACATCTTCAACCAATCAATCCAAATAGTCAAACACAATTCCTATCTCCCGCCCAAGCGGGGACTAGTCGCTCAAGCGACAATTCATCTATAAATCCTAAATCAACTAGAGCTTTCCTTGCTCAGGCGAAGGTATTATCGCCCAAGCGAGAGAGTTCTAGAAACCCCTTAAGTTCTGGAAATTTTTTTTTCTGCCCAATCGAGTTTTTGCTCGCCCAGGTGAAAATCCTGGAAATTTTTTTTTTCGCCCATTCGGGTTTTTTCTTGCCCGGGCGAACTTTCGGTCGCCCGGGCTCGCCCCGACGATGCCTCGTTCGCCCAGGCGAAAATCCTGGAAATTATTTTTTTTTTCGCCCAATCGGGTTTTTTGCTCGCCCCGGCGACGCCTGGTTCGCCCAG
>NC_032026.1:5804083-5805138 GCF_001865875.1 Lupinus angustifolius
TGTGGTATCCTGGGTTCCTTTCTGGGCAGTGCCCTAATTCACATCATAACTCAAAGGGTAACGTCCCTACCACTACGACCATCGCTGAATCACCCTGGACGGTCCCAGACCAAGCCACTTACGGTCAGACGATCTCACTCTGTGGTATCACGTATCCTTTTCTGGGCATCGCCCTAAATCATGCATCCTTCTCGGATTACTTTCTTTAAAATAAATTTCCAAGTTGACTATTTTATTCCAACACCTTGAATACTTTACTTTTTAATTCAATTACGGTGTTATACCAAATTAGTTTATATTCATACCCATACTAGGATTATTACATACTCAACCAATCAATCCAAATAGTCAAACACAATTACTGTCTCTCGCCCAAGCGAGGACCCTTCGCTCAAGCGAAAATTCAATCAAGCATACCATTTTAAAATTGGGCATCTCTCGCTCAAGCGAGGACCTCTCGCCCAAGCGACAATTCATCTTTAAATCTCAAATAAACTGATGCTTTCCTCGCTCGGGCGAAGGTATTATCGCCTAAGCGAGAGAGTTCTAGAAACTCATTAAAATTCTGGACTTTTTTTTCGAAGTGGGCTTTTGCTCGCTCGGGCGAAGCCTTGTTCGCTCGGGGCGATTTAATTTTTTTTTTTTTCGCCCAATCGGGTTTTTGCTCGCCCTGCTCGCCCAGACAACAGGGATTTGGACAAAATGCTAATTTTTGTCATTTTCGACAACCGAAACACATTTAACTCATTTCATCAACAATCATATATATTCAAAAGCATTCAAACATAAAAATCTTGGGTTTCTTAAACCCAAGTTAACTCCAAAACCTTTGAGATGGTTTAGGAGATTCGGGTGTCATATTCGGACACCACTATGTCACGATGTGTTCTCTCTCACCTTAATGAAGTGTGCTTTACGAAATCCTTATGGTTCGGTTGGGTTGCAAGGTTCGAACATCGAAATCTTCGTAACTACCACAATAAAATCCGTTAGTTTCCGATATTTCTAAAATCATTACCAAAATACTTAAAACTCCATATTCCGATTTAAGACAT
>NC_032026.1:5805238-5805903 GCF_001865875.1 Lupinus angustifolius
ACACTTCCTAAAGGTTCCTTTGATTTTATCATCATCCCCTTTGGCTAAAACAACAAAATATATGTAGTAATACATTATAACAACTCCATGAACACAAGTTGTTCATGGTTTCAACAAAATATTTTCATAAGTTCAAGAACACCACCATTTTCGGTTTTAAGGTGAAAATGAGATAGAAAGCGTTTTAGAAAATTTCAACGGTTGAATATGTTCTTGACATACTCATGAACAACATACTTAAATCTCATCAACATCCATTGGTTAAAGGTTGAGAAATTAAAGATTGAAGATGGAAGAAGACATGAGAAAAATGAGAGAAAAATGGAGAGAGATTTACCTTCTCTTTGAAAATGCAAAAGTGAGTGAGTGAAGTGTGGAGTGTGAGGGTTTAAGGAGAGAGGGAAATCTGATTTCCCTCTAGGCAATCATCAAAAAAATCCCTAGGGTGGCTAATGAGATCATGAGATATTTGAGAAAGTGATGGGAGATTTGCTTTATGGAAGTCAAATCTCTCATCCCAATGCGAAATGATCACCTCGCGGACATGTGTGATAACCATGCCCAAGTATTATCGGCCATAACTCGATCGGGTATTTTAAATCGCCCGATCCTAATATCCGATTAGAATTTCAGATTTCGGCATTCCGAGTGAAAAATATTTAGAA
>NC_032026.1:5806003-5809227 GCF_001865875.1 Lupinus angustifolius
GGAAATACAATTTCAAGAATAAAACTCAACTAGAGTTTCGTCTAATTCCTTACCGAAAATTCCCAGAAATTCATTTTCGAATATATAATTAATGAAAATATTAGTAAAATCTTATAATTCAAACTCGTAAAATTCGCGGTGTTACAACGGTCGCCGTAGTTAGTTCTTACTTCATTTGTGTATCTTTTTTTTTCTCTATATTATGTATATGTAAATAAGAATAACTTAGCTATTATATGGTTAAGCGTCTTGTCTATGTTGAAAATATTGGATTTGATATAGGAAAAATCATTTTCTAACTGATTTTTATATAAGTCATATTTTATGAAAATTTATTATGGAGGATTCTTTATGTACATATGATGTTTTTATAATTAGTATGCTGATATGATTAAATAAATTATTTTGTAAAGTTGCATATTTAAAAAGGTATAATGATATTTATGTATGAGTTTTGAGGTTGAACATATTGTCTCATTTTTAGGGTAAAGATAATATTGAATGTTTCCGCATTTTGAATTTTTTTAATCTACTATGGTTTTCTAACATATTGACTTTAACTTTCTATAAATTTTCATCATATTTTTATAATAAATTTCTAATTTCTTAGTTGCAAAAAATTGGGTGTTACATTTAGATGTCCTCATCTGCTTCACAAAGCCTCTCGGTCGCCTCTTACTGAAGATGGGTCTTTTTGCTTTCCCAAAGGGGAGTCGGGAATTCCTCAGGTGGTTTATGCCCCGACTGCCTCTCCTAAGAGAGGGATTCCTTTCAAGCATTCTCTTGGAGTGGTGCATGTTCTTCTGGAAATGTCGAGAAGTGGACTTGCCTAGCTAGCGTGGATGACAAAGGGTGGTCATGCTCCGATAAGGAAGGTAGGACCTTTACTTGATTACTTTTTCGGAGTAGCAATATCTAAAATCTAGGGCTCGAGATTGTGCTGTCGTAGCTTGGACACTGACAGGTTGCCTTTCCTGAATAACAGTATCTAACATCCATGTCTAGTAATTGTGTCGCTACCGCTAATCTCCCGATTCAATAATGGTCACCGACTGATTGAGGCCGTATCCAATGCAAATAATATAACAATTAAGAACTGCAGTACTAGGAAGTGACTCCTAGGTCGTTTCCCAAAGATTATCTTTCAAGCAAACATTCAAACTCCTTATACTCGCACGCACAAAGGGGGTTTTGTTATTGGATTAGTATGAACAATAAGCAAATTCAGAAATAGTAAATAACAATGTGATAAAATGGCTAAATCCCTTTGGTTCGTTTGTTCACAACTCAATCTTCGATTTCAAAAGATTAATTTCATATTCCAAACATCATCTTCCTAATTTTCACAGTTTCATAACTTAAGCCTTTAACTAAGCGAAATCAGCATAAGCATGAAACATTAACAAATATACACAAACTAAGCATTTATGCACTAGAGAGTAAATCAACTAAACGAAGATAAACTCACAACCCAGTTTTCTAAACAATAGAATTAAGCAACCACATTAAAAAATAGATAAGAAACCAATAGTAAAGAAACCGAAAATGCATTAATAACAAAACCTCAAGAGTTGTGATACATTACCAAAGGAATTTAGTCTAAAAGTTAAGCCTTACATGGAGTGGAAGAAGCAAACCGAAAAAGGAAGAAGAAGTATGAAATCTTAGCAAAGCAAAAGAGGGAAAACGAAAATGTGTTTATGTTTCAAAGTGAGGAAAAGTAAAGTGTGTGTGTTTGGAGTGGGGAATCCGAATTTAACCCCTCCAACACACATAAAACTGAATTGGGCCTAAACAATGGGCCCAAAGCTAAATTACAATAAAAAAACTCCTAAAATAAAAATAAAATCTCACTTCAACACATATCCTCTACTTCCATAATGTCCATAATATCATTGGTGTCAAATATGATCTGAAAATGATATTAGATTTAATCATGTCAAGTAATCCCAAATTAACTCATTTTAGGAATATTAGTCCAATAAAGTCTAATACAATAAACAATGTCAAAAAAAGTCAATTAGGCACCAAGAATCATCAATTATACTAAATTTAAGGTTATGAATAGTATGTAATATTTTGTTCATCACATACCCTCACACTTAACCTTTTGTAGTCTTGGGCAAAATCAAGAAATAAGACCATGCTAATCAATATGCACCAAAGTGAGTCATACAAGAAGATCACAAAAACTAGAAAATGAAACACCTAAGAAAATCACATACTTCACAATGAAATCTAGGCAATGCAATGAAATGGGCAAAATCAAACACACAAGAGTAAAATAATCAAATCAAGATATCCATGAACATCATCCAATGAATTCAAGTATTCCATGAAACCAATCAAACCAAGAGGCGAGTCATAACAATGATAGAACCTCACAAGATATGTTCTCTAAAGTGTTTACACTCATGTTTCTTAGGTTGGAAGTGTTTACACTGAAAGCACTCCATGAAAATAAACACAATCATAGGCTTGTCAAGCATCTAACATCAACATCATAAGCACATGCACATAACGATCAAAAGGACTTTTCAAGGTTGTAATGGGGCCAAAGACAAGGTAGGATAAATATGGGATATGTAGGTAAAACCAAATGGAATAGATGAGCAATGGGGAATAAGTAAAAAGTAAGCAAAAATCAACCCAAAATAAGTCCAAATCTCTAATTCCAATCTTCTTTGCCTTACTCACCCTTTTATTCACTTTTGTTTCTCTTTTTGTTGTTTTTCTTTTTTATTTTCGTTTTATGAACACTTATGTACACAATTGTATCAACCATCATTAAGACATAACCAAGAATCCACAAGATTTGAAGAATAATGCACCCTTTCTTACTCAATACCCATTCTCAAAAAAATTACAAAGCTCCAAAATTCCCTAAGGTTAGGACAACCATTGTTTTTCACTTATAAACTTATAATGAGATAAATAACAATGAAAGAGGTAAAAGTATCAAAGGGGCTATCAAATGATAAATTCGTTCAAGGTAGGCTTATATGACTAAGTGGCTTATTAAAAAATGCATAGATCACTTCAATATGTGCATGTGAATATCAAGTATCAACAAGAAACAAGCCAAGTTCTATAGTGCAAGTAATCAAGAGTGCAATCACACGTGAAAGAATATTAGATTGCATACATCAATCCATCCACAATTAAGGCTCAAATTCTCACAAGGGACAAGTCTATCACAATTGTTTCAACCTCTTAATTCTCAA
>NC_032026.1:5809327-5855956 GCF_001865875.1 Lupinus angustifolius
TAAGCTAGACATTGTCCAAATGTAGCATAATCAGAAAATCTAGACATACATATCAATCAATGAATTGGAAAAGTTTAATAAAAAGTAGAGAAGAGAAAGAAAAAATCTTTGATTCATGGAGGGAGGAAAGCAGGTTCAGCGAATGATTCATTCTCCATAATTTCATCCACTAAGAAAGGATTTGTGAGGAAGGGCTTTAGTCGATGTCCATTAACCTTGAAGCTTTTATCTGCGGATTCACTTTTGATTTATATAGTACCATAAGGAAATACATATGTAACAACTAAAGGACCAATCCATCTAGAGTGAAGCTTACCACTCATGAGCCCAAGCCTGGAGTTATACAACAATACTTTTTGACCAACTAAAAATTCCTCTCTAGAAATAAAGTTATCATGGAATCTTTTGGTCTTCTCTTTGTAGAACTTAGAGTTCTCATAGGCTTCTAAGTGGATCTCATTGAGTTCACTAAGTTGGAGCTTTCTTTCTTCACCAGCTTGATCAAGAGCCAAATTACAAGTTTTCACAACCTAGTATACTCGATGCTTTATCTCTATAGGAAGATAACATGCTTTACCAAAGATAACCCGATAAGGGGACATCCCTATCGGTGCCTTGTAAGCAGTCCTATGTTCCCAAAGAGCATCCTCAAGCCTGTTGCTCCAATTCTTTCTGTTAGGCTGGACCATCTTCTCCAAAATCCTCTTTATCTCTCTGTTTGAAATCTCAGCTTGCCCATTACATTGGAAGTGATAAGGTGTGGAGATTCTATGAACAACCCCATATTTCTTGAGTATAGCTTGCATATTTCTATTGCAGAAGTGGGTGCCTTGGTCACTAACAATGGCTCTAGGTATGCTAAACTTGCAAAAAAATGTGAGACCTAATAAAATCCATAACAACTCAAGCATCTTTAGTCCAGGTGGCCTTAGCTTCCATCCAATTAGAAACATAATCAACAACAAGCATAATATAGTAAAAGCCAAAAGAAATAGGAAAGGGACCCATGAAATCAATACCTCAAACATCAAACACCTCACAAAACAACATAGATTGTTGAGGCATCTCTTGTCTCCAAGAAAGGGTACCACCTGCTCTCTGACACTGCTCACAAGTGCTACAAATCCTCCATGCATCTTTGAAGATGGTGGGCCAATAAAATCCAGAGTCAAGCACCTTTCGTTCTGTCCTTTGGGTACCAAGATGGCCACCCACTACAGAAGAATGGAAAAACTGAAGGACTGATTCAATCTCATGATCTATAATGCATCTTCTAATAACCTGGTCAGTACAAAATCTCTACAAATAGGGATCATCCCACACATAATATTTAGCATCACTTTTAATTATATCATTCTTAGCGTTGGATGAAAGTGGAGGAAAAACATATGCAACCAAATAATTAACAATGTTGGCAAACTAAGGGGTAGAGAAAGAAACAGAAATATTCAAAAGTTGTGCATCAAGAAAATCATCTCTGATAAACATCATATCAGCAACTCCCTCGATCCTGCTCAAGTGGTCAGCCACCAAATTTTGTGCTCCACTCATATCACGGATCTCCAAATCAAATTCTTGGAGCAAGAGCATCCATCTAATCAACATTGGTTTGGAATCATCTTTCTTTAATAGGAACTTCAAAGTTGCATGGTCGGTGAAAACAACAATTAGAAGCATCACACATCAGCTCAAAAGGGATTGTCCAATAATTAGGTGCCTGGATAATAGGAGTGGTGATCAAGGTTGTCTTGAGGCAATCAAATGCCTTCATACATCTCTCATCAAAATCAAAGGCCACCGCCTTTTGCAATAGGTTAGATAGTGGAAGAGCCTTATTGCTGAAATCTTTAATGAACCTGCGATAGAAACCTACATAACCAAGAAAAGAACGGACCTCTTGCATACAAGAGGGGTAAGGCAATTGTGAAATAAAATCTATCTTGGTAAGATCTACCCTAATTCCCTTATTTGAGATCACATGCCCCAAAACTATGCCCTGCTCTACCATGAAATGAAATTTTTTTCGTAATTCAGAACAAGGTTAGTTTCGATGCATTTATGAAGAACTCTATCCAGACTATCCAAACATGCATCAAATGAAGATCCATAAACTGTGAAATCATCCATAAACACCTCTATGCAATTCTCTAAAAAGTCACTGAAAATGCTCACCATACACCACTTGAATGTACCAGGGGCATTGCATAGACCAAAAGGCATCCTCCTATAGGCAAAAGTGCCAAAGGGGAAGGTGAATGTGGTCTTCTCCTGATCCTGAGGAGCAATATGGATCTGGAAGTACCCAGAAAAACCATCAAGAAAACAGTAATGAGATTTACCTGTTAAGCGCTCAAGCATCTGATCAATAAATGGCGAAGGAAAGTGATCCTTTCTTGTTGTTTGGTTGAGCCTCCTATAATCAATGCAGACTCTCTAACTGTTCTACACTCTCGTAGGAATCAGCTCGTCTCTTTCATTTCTCACCATTGTAATTCATGTCTTCTTTGGAACCACCTGAACTAGACTCAACCAATGACTATCAGAAATGGGATATATAATCCCAACTTGTAGAAGCTTTGTGACCTTTTTCTTCACAACCTCAAGGATGACTGGATTGAGTCTCCTTTGTGGTTGCCTCACTAGTTTAGCTCCATCTTCCAAGAGTATCCTATGCATTCACGTGGATGGGCTAATACCAAGAATATTAGCTAAAGTCCAACCAATTGCCTTCTTATGCTTCTTCAGCACTTACAAGAACTTATCTTGTTGATCAGCATCAAAGGAGGTTGAAACAATAATAGGAAGCTTCTCATCATCCTCTAAGTAAGCATACTTGAGGTTTTCAGACAAAGGTTTAAGCTCCCATATAGGTGCCTGCATCAAATGTTTTTGAACGAGAAACCAAGTTCCTCACTTCTCAACTAAGTCCTATCATTAGGTTATGTGCTATTCAAGTAAGCTAGTCTTTACCCAAGTAACTATTATTTTCAAACATAGAGAATATATATATACACATTTACTATCATTATCACAAACATTATATATATATATATATCCTACATATTTCTATATTTACCTAAGTAGAGAGCTAAAATGAGGGATGTTACATCATCCGATTAAGACTATGAACCAAGATCGTTTGTAAGCATGTAAATCAATTGAATTAGTCTGATCCTACTTTCAAGAAGGTTCTACTTGAGAGAATCCCCTAGTTAAGATATATGAAACACAGGAATGGACATTTAGTAACATCTTAGTCTTGACATATAAGCCTTATGAGGCCATGAATTTACTCAGCTTGTCATCCATCAAGCTTAGATACCCTTTGTAGTATTTTATTCTTTGTAAATAGAGTGATTTTATGGTCCGAATTCATGATCTCATAGATTTATAGTCAATTTTTCCATTGAGTTTCTACCATTACGCTATTGTAGTTAAATTGATCATATGTATTCAATCATTTATTATTAAATTCATAATATTTCTCTTTCATAGTGCAAATATAATTAAAGACTTGTGAAATTGTAAAACTCTCTTTTACACAAACCATTAATTGTTTAGTGTTGAGCCTAGAGAGGTAGGTGTGTAAACAATACTCTAATTATTAAGCCTGAAAATACTAGGTGTGCAAAGACTGATTTTTTAATCATTGTTCGATTATAGTGGGCGATAACAAGAAACTCGGCGTAACCTACAATATTGGGTGAACTAGTATAGAAACATGTGTCAATCTTCTATCTCTTAATTCTTTTTATTTAAACTTATATAATTGATTTGTAACTTCTATAATTTTACTTTGTGTTAGGAAGAAGTTTATCTCAAATATATTTTCAATTAATCATATGAAAACTCTTCTCTTAAAAACTAGATGAGTCATGTGCAAAAGGTCTTAGTTGCCTTGATTATTTTCATAAAAATATTAATTAAAAAATTGATAAAAATATATCTGCTCAGTTCTATTTTAATATTTGTTTTTTACTTTTTTCATATTATTTGTGCTTAGGAAATGAAAAATATTAAATATTCATTTTTTGCCATTTTATATTATATTTTCATTGATAAATTAATCAAACTAATTCTATTGAAATTGAAAATAATATTGATAATTTCATGAGATATTATTATTGATATTTTAGTCAAAATGTTATATTTGTTTCAATGAGAAATAAATCGTATTTAATTATATTAAATATGTCATAATATATTTAATTTTTTTAATCCCTTTATTAATGAATACTAGCATTTTCCTTAAGCAGAGAATAACACTTAAGCAAATGATAAATTTATTTTTATTTATAAATATATACCAAAAGTATCCTCCATCAACTTGTTCAAGCTAACAATACTTTTGCTCTATATTCTATGATGTTTGTCTGATCTATTTTTTATGAGTTTATTTTTTCTTTATTTTATATTTCATTAATAATTCTTGTCCAATTTATTTTCTACCTTATGAGGATAAGAATTGTTGGGATCAGAATTTGGAAACCTAAATTTAATTGGAATATAAAAGAAAAGTAGAAAAAAGATGATAGACGAAAGAGAAAACCTCAAATAGATAAAGAGAAATAAATTCACACACAAAGAGAAAAATTAGTGATTATAATGAACTCTAAAAACATAATTTATACTAACCCAAACTCCAATAGCTAAGAATAAGAAAAACCAATAAAATAGCTAGCAAAATAAAATGCTAACAAGATATAATATATTAAGATAAACTAATACCATAAAGCTGACATATCTTATATCCTAATATTATCCCTTAAATATATAAGCATGTTTTATTGTAAGTCATACTATTAAGGACAAACTAATTAGAATGGCATCTTGATGGATGAATTATGAACAATTGAACACACTAATTTCTGTAAGTTGATCTATGCTTTGTACTATTGTATGCGAGTTTGTTATAAATTACAATGAGTCCATTTCAATTTCCTGGACTTGGTGGTATTTTGTGAGTTTCTTCCATTACAAGAAATATGATTATACAAGTCACATTTCATAAGGAGTAACTACAACCACAACTATAATAATAATTTAAATTTTTTAGCATATGTTTGTTATTAAGTCACATTTAATATGAGATAATTTATTGGATACCTACCTCGGCAAGAATAAGCATATTTATTTAGGGTTTTTTTGTGAGCAGTTTTTGGAAGGGAGTGAAGGCTTGAAAAACTCCTGACAAATGTATTCATAATTCATTTCTCTCCAAAAACTAATAAAAAATAAATCTTTAAATTCAATTACATCCTATTTTTATTTAAGAAAACAAATAACCTCAACTTGTATTTTACAAATTAACTTGCTAGCTCCATGCTTCCTTGTTTTTTTACACATGAACATGCACCAAAGAAATATAATTTTACCTATTATTATGACAATTATACAGAATCTCATTTTAGTTGTTGTTTTATAGTTTGTTTAATGATCAGAATGAGACAATGATATTTTCTTGTATTACTAAGAGTATTTTCTCACCTTTTTAGGTAAGGAACTAATTTCTTTTGAGGTGTATGATTGTTCCTTCCAAC
The DNA here is from genome assembly GCF_001865875.1 of Lupinus angustifolius. Lineage (NCBI taxonomy): Eukaryota > Viridiplantae > Streptophyta > Magnoliopsida > Fabales > Fabaceae > Lupinus > Lupinus angustifolius. Next base: position 5,814,868 of record NC_032026.1, read on the forward strand.
AAGTGTCGCTCTCAGGAATTGAATCCTTAACATTTTGGTATCCTATGAATCTAGTTGGGCCTTACATCACTAGACCAGTACATTGTTGGTAATGAGAAAGATAAAATATGAGTATGATAAGTTTTTATCTAAATTAGCTCTCCTAATAGAACAAAAAAACACAAGATGAGCAAAATAAGATAAATTGATATCCTAAAATCAGAAATAATATATAAAAAAATAAAAATATACAAAAGGGACCATTAAAGTAGAACAAATGTAATACTTTTATCGTGTCCTATTAATGATAGAAAGGGAAAATGGGAAACGACGTGTTTAATGTGTGGAGAAGTGTTTGAATTTAATTTTTAATTTTGATTTACTTATTTTATACTCAATATATCCATTCCTTTTTAAAGTGTTTTTTTCAGAAATTTTTTGATCTTATGTTGTTTTCAAAATTTAAGACAATATTAGTTACTTCATCCATTTCATATCTTTTATTGTTTAATATTAATGGTTATAGATTAATAAGTTATTAAGAAATGTTACATTTTGACTAAAATATCTCTATTTAGGTAAGAAAAAGTTAAATTGAATGATAATAAATATTATATCTAAATTTATTGAATGGGGGTAGAGTTGGAAAAATTTGACAAAACCTTTTATATATAAAAATAGTTTTGAAAGTAAAGTAAAACATCTGAAACAATACAAGATGTGGATGTATAATCGGGAGAGTGAGGATAAGAAATGACAAGAGTATTAAAGAAAAAAGATTAACAAATTTGTGGGAAAAAAATAGTTTTCTGACACTTGTCAGAGAATGGTTCATTTATAAACATAACTAGATTTCATATATACCAAAACAGTAAAAGTTCAATGTATAGGAGTGACATTGAGAAGGGCAATCGTATACCTAAAAATCCAAAAAAAATAAAAAATATTATTAATAGTACAAAAAAACAAAACACTTCATAACAACATTTCCCAAAATGGCACATGGTCTTACATGAGTGTGATAGATAGGACGACACAACAAAAATAAAACCTCAATCAGTCTAAGATAATAGATATATAGTCTGATCCATTTTCTATAGTGTATTAGTTAAGTTCACCATTCACCCACCAACCATCCTTAGATAATAGATATATAGTATATACAAATTCTTTTCATTATATGTTATTTTCAATCAGTCTAAGATTCAACTGATGGAAAGTGTTATATATGATATCTATATATTTTCCAATTTAATTTCTGGCAAAAACCACTTTGCTCTCCAATTGGATTATTTTAACAATAAGGGACCTATCTGCATTATGCAAGGTGGTCCTAGTCATGAGCTTGTGCCACATATCTTCGTAAAAACAGCTTATGCAACTCTTTATCTAAACCTTATATAAAACATCCCAAATGCTCATGCTTAATATTATTTAATTTTTCATGTGTATCAATTAAATACTAAATAATTTAGATTATTGTGATCTTTTATATAAAATGATATGAATTTTCAAAAATGTTGTCATAAAAGTTAATGTAATTTGATGATTCCTCAAAATAAATATTTATACCGGGGAATTCACATGGGAGAAAAGTCTCACTTTCTAAGTATGTTCTTTTGGATCCCTAGACTCAGTAGATATTTCCATGCCTTAATTGTTTGTTCATAACAAACATGGCAGGGGGGGACAATCCATGTAACATCAATGTTCCTCTTAGGAATGTTAATCCCATCCGAAAATTCTTGAATCCTTGAAGGAGAATTCAAGACAAAAAAGGATTAAAAAATTACCTCTATTACCTTTATTGAAGTAAGAATTAGAAGAATTACTCTATACACTCTTTACCTTTTACAGCAGGAAGGCACAAACTATTTATAGCAAAAAAAAGGTAAACAGAAAACTAACTAATCCTAACAAACTTACCCAAAATAGAAACAAATACAAACTACAACTAACAATATACAAACATTGAAAATTCTCATATGTTTCTTCCATTGCCTAATTCTACGGGTGTGGGACTTGAATAATAAATGCAGTCCAGCTCTGTTTGAATAGGAGTGATGATGCACAATTCCAATGTGATCTCCATGATTGTGATAGCCTAAGATTTGATTCAAGCTTATAGATAACCGAGACATATAGGCTTGACTAAGAGGTCTTGCTCCAACGGTCCAAAGAATGCTTCTAGCTTGATCTAGCATCAGGTTCTCAGTTATATCCAAAGTATCAAAACACCTGACTAAGGATTCAGATTTTTGATGCTGCACGAGACTGACCAAGAGATTGGAACCTTTGTACCTGAGGCTGGACTTCTGGTGCAATTGTTTTGGACTGAAGGTCTGCTGCAACTTCCTCTGCATCAACCTATATGTAGCAGAAACAATAGGCTTATAAGTGTATATTAAATTTAACATCCCCCCACAAGTTGGAGTATGTATGTTACATAATCCAAGCTTGGATACATTGTTAGAAAAAATTCCAGGGGGTTGAGCCTTGGTAAAAATGTCAACAATTTGCATGCTGCTAGTAATAGGTAAAAGGTGAACAGTTCCATTGATAACTTTTTCCCTTATGAAGTGACAATCCATTTCAATATGTTTTTTCCTCTCATAGAAGACAAGATTAGCAGCCAAATGCAAAGCTGATTGGTTGTCACAATATAGGATAATAGGACCATTATGATTAAGGTGCAAGTCATCAAGGAGGTATAGGAGTCATTGAGCCTCACAACTAGTAAGAGCTAAAGCTCTATATTTTGCTCCAGCAGAAGATCTTGAGACAATTTTTTGTCTCTTGCTTTTCCATGAGATTAAAGAGTCTCCAAGAAAAAAGCAAAAACCTATGATGGACCTTCTAGTATCAAGGCATGCAGCCTAGTCAGAATCACTGAATCCCTTCAATGAAATATTGGTTGCCGAGGGAAAGTAGAGGTCTTTCCCTAGGGCTGCTTTTAGATACCTCAGTATTCGTAAGGCTTCCTTGTGATGCTCCACTGTTGGAGCAGCCAAGAATTGGCTAAGATGCCTAACAGAAAAAGAGATATATGGTATAGTATGGGTAAGATAGACCAGTTTTCCCATCATCCTTCTATAGGATGTAATATCGTCGTATAGATCTCTAGAGGTGCTATGCAGTTTGACATTACTGTCCATAGGGCTAGTGTTAGGCTTTGCTGCCAACAACCCTGCATCTTGAAGCAAGTCAAGTGCATATTTTCTTTGGCATAGGCTAATCCCATTTCTGTTTCTAGCCACTTCCATACCAAGGAAGTACTTAAGAATTCCAAGAGTTTTTACACTAAACCTTCTGTCCAGTAAGTCTTTAACAGCTTGGATTTCAATAAGATCATCACCTGCAATAATGAGATCATACACATATACAAGAATAACAATATAACAATTTGTAGTAATTTTAGTAAAGAAGGAATAGTCAGCCCTGGACTGTGTGTAACCAGTTCTAATAAGAACAGCAGTGAGTTTAACATTCCATTACCTACTAGCTTGTTTTAAGCCATAGAGAGATTTCTCTAGTTTACAAACAAGGGCTTTGTTAGGAATGTCTAGGCCTGGAGGTGGTTTCATGTAAACCTTTTCAATTAGATCTCCATGTAAAAAAACAGTACTGATATCTAGCTGATGCAGATGCCAATTCTTTATGGAAGCTAAAGCTAGAATGGTCCTAATGGTAGTGAATTTAACTACAAGACTAAATGTATCAAGATAATCAATTCCTGCAGTTTGAGTGTTTCCCTTAGCCACTAACCTAGTCTTGTATCTTTCTATGCTACCATCAGCATGGTGTTTAATTTTAAAAATCCACTTACATCCTATAGCCTTTTTGTCACTAGGGAGATCTAGTTAACACCCATGTTTTGTTCTTCTCAAGGGCTCCTAATTCATTATTAATAGCATCAGACCAATGTTGATGCAAGATGGCCTCTTCATATGATTCAGGTTCTGAAACGGAACTGATGGCCAAATTGAAACTCTTATGTAGGTGAGATAGTCTCTCATAGGATAAAACTTGAGATAAGAAATACTTGACTTTGTGTTTCTCCTGAAATGGAGCAGAGACTCCTAAGGAACAATGATAATCCTTTAAATAACTAGGAGTGATTCTATCTCTAGAAGACCTTCTAGTACCTATATCAGGGGATTGATTATTATTAGCAGGTTGGCCAGTGTTGTTATTATTAGGACTTGTAGCGGTGGAGTTATTATCAACATCTTGAGTATCATTTTGAGTATTAGGATCATTCCAAGCATAATTGGAACAATTATGATCTAGATAATGATCACTTGTGTTGAAGGAGGATGTTGGTGAGGAAAAATCAGCATCATTTTCAGTAGTAATGTTTTCATTGGTAAAAGTGAAAATATTTTCATAAAATCTAACATTTCTAGACAAGAATATTTCTCTATTCACACAATCAAATATCATATAACCTTTTATCCCATTTTTGAATCCTAGAAAAACATACTTTCTAGCTTTAGGGTCTAACTTTTTTCTGTGATTAAGCAAAGCATAAACATCCAAAAATTTTGAGATTGACCAAGTTAGGTTCATGATTGTAAAGTTTCTCATAAGGGGAGTGATCATCGAGATACTTAGATGGCTGCCTATTAATCAAATAAACAGCATGAGCTACTTCATAGTTCCAAAAAATTTTTGGTAAGGAGGATTGATACATGATAGCTCTAGTGACTCCTAGTATGTGTTGATGTTTCCTCTCAATAATTCCATTTTGTTGAGGGGTTTCAACACAACTTGTTTGGTGAATGACTCCTTTTGAGGCATAAAATTCATTTAACTTGAATTCAGGTCCATTATCAGACCTAATAGCCTTGATTTTCAAGCTGAATTGAGTCTCTACAATATTAAAGAAAGATTTTACAAGATGAGAAGTTTCAGATTTTGCTTTCATGAAAAATATCCATGTGTGTCTTGATCTGTCATCAACGACAGTGAGAAAATATTTATAACCAAGAATTGAGGGAATGGATATAGGGCCCCAAATATCAACATGAATGAGATCAAAATTTTGGACAGACTCAATGTCACTGTCTTGAAAAGGGAGTTTCTTCTGTTTTGCATAGTGACAAATTTCACAGGGTTCATTGACATTTCTAGGTTGAATGAAAGAAAATCTTTTGTTCAATATATCGAGTTTCATATTTGAAGGGTATCCCATTCTCATATGCCAAAGGTTATCATTATTTTGCTTATTAGTTCTAACATTGTTAAATGCTACTCTTGAGTTGATAATTGAGACTCTTAGAACTAATTATGTAAAGTCATCTTATGGCCTCAGCTGCACCAATCATCCTCAATGTGGACTCTTCCTGCATCACACATTTTGTGTTGGTGAAGGTTAGCTTGCAGTTTAAGGTAGTGGTTAGTTTAGATACTGATATGAGATTAAAGCTGAACTTTGGGATGCACAAAACATTACTAAGACATAGATCCTTTGAAAAAATCACAGTTCCAGCAATACTACTCACTACCTTGCTGCCATTGGGTAATCTAATTTGTATATGATCAATTTTTATAAAAGATTGGAATTCTGATAAAGAGAAGCAAACATGGTCAGTTGCTCCTGTATCAAGAACCCAATCTTTTGGTTTGATAGGGAAAATAAGGGTTATAGGATTACCTGGATCTGATGTTTCAGTGTTGGTGATTTGGTTGGTTACTTGAGAATTGGCAGGTTGCTTAAGAAGAGCCAAAATAGCTTTGTGTTGTTCTGTTGTGAAAACTCCTAAGTGATTGTTTTGATTATCATCTTCACTGTTGATGAAGTTGATGTTGTGGTTTTTCTTGTAGTTAGGAGAGAATCCATGCTTCTTGTAGCAAGAATCCACTGTATGTCGACTTTTGTTACAGAAAGAGCAAAGCTTGAAACTAGATCCCCTTCCTCTACCACCATTGCCTTTTCCCATACCATTGTTTCCAGATGTTGGAAATGTCCTTTCTCTAATTCTTCCCTTATTAGAGGCTACATCAGAATTAGTAATCAAAATTTTAGGATCTTCTATTGTCATAGGTAGGTCGAATTGTCTTTCCTATTGAATCAAAAGAGAGAAGGTCTTGTTTAGGTTTGGCAGTGGGTCCATTAACATAATATGGGATCTCATTGTTGCATATTGTTCATTGAGACCTTTTAAGAATCTGATGACATAATCATCTTCTCTATAATTTCTGACTAAGTTTGCAAGAGCAGAGTTACACTTAGTTGGGCAAAGACATGAAGGTAGAGGTCTAAAATTTTCAAGTTCTTGCCACAAGCCTTTCAGATGGGTGTGATAAGCATTGATGCATCTGTTTCCTTGCTTGGCACTATGTATCTCTTCATGAAGATCACAAATCCTAAACACATCCCCTTGATAATATCTCTCTTTCAAATCTTCCCATACCTCAAAAGTTGTATCCATCCAAAGAATACTCTGAAGAACTGATCTCTCTATTGAATGGTTGATCCATGAGAGGACAAGAGTGTTGCATCTATCCCAAGATCCAAAAGATGGGTCATCATTGCGTGGTTTTGGAAGTGTGCCATCTATAAACTGAAGTTTATTTTTGTACTTCAACGCCATCATCATTTCCATGGACCAAGAGTGATAGTTTGTTCCCGATAAGGGTGGTGTGACCAGAACAGATGCTAGATTTTCACTAGGGTGCATGTAGTAGAGGTTGGATGGATCATTGATGGGGTTGAGAATGATCATATTGGATGCCATGGTGCGAGAAAGAAAAGAAAGATGGAAAGATGATGAATGGCAAAAAAGGATAAGGAAAACAGAACTTTGATGAAAGAAAAAACAGATTACACGCAGTAGAGCATCAAAAGATGCTCTAATACCATCTTAGAAATGTTAATCCCATTGATGGTTATCCGAAAATTCTTGAATCCTTGAAGGAGAATGCAAGACAAAAAAGGATGAAAAAAATATCTCTATTACCTTTTATTGGAGTAAGAATCAAAAGAATTACTCTATACACTCCTTGCTTTTTACAATAGGAAGGCACCAACTATTTATAGCAAAAAAAAAGGAAAACAGAAAACTAACTAATCCTAACAAACTTACCCGAAATAGAAACAAATATAAACTACAACTAACAATATACAAACAATGAAAATTCTCATAGCATGATAGATATATTTCTTCCATTGCCTAATTCTACGGGTGTGGGACTTGAATAATAAATGTAATCCAGCTCTGTTTGAATAGGAGTGATGATGCACAATTCCAATGTGATCTCCATGATTGTGATAGCCTAAGATTTTATTCAAGTTTATAGATGACCGAGACATATAGGCTTGACTAAGAGGTCCTGCTCCAACAGTCCAAAGAATGCTTCTAGCTTGATCCAGCATCAGGTTCTTAGTTATATCTGAAGGATCAAAACACAGGACTGAGGATTCAGATGTTTGATGTTGCATGAGACTGGCCAAGGGATTGGAACCTTTGTACCTGAGGCTAGACTTCTAGTGCAATTGTTTTGGACTGAAGGTCTGCATCAACCTATATGTAGCAGAAACAATGGGCTTATAAGTGCATATTAAATTTAACGGTTCGAAATCATAAAAAATATCAAAATATAGAATCACCAAGTAACAACAAATATCACTAATATTATTTGTAAGAATATGTTGTTTGCATACAAATTCCAACAGAATCAGAATTATCTCTACAACTAGAAAGACAATTGTTGTGTAAAAATAGAAAAAAAGTCACATGCAATAACATTTATATTCTTTAATTTTATCTAAGTTTGAAAAAACACTTTTAACCTTAAAACTAAAAATAAAATCAAGAATCATTTCTGGATATTAAAGACATTCATATTCTTTTTGGTCCCACTCTTTTAGATTAAGATCACATGCTTTAATTTCATTCTTCAGTCATGGTGCTACATTAATAAAGTGTACCCACTTCTATTATTTGCTTTTGATTTGATAACTTTTGCTTAAAGATACATTATATATTTTGGAATCTTTCCCACCAAAGCTAACTAACAACTTCTTTCTATAAAGAACTCTCCACTGAGAGTTAAAAGTTTGTTTATTACGTACTGTTCCTTGCTAAATATATGTAATTTGGGGGAAGTGCGTGATAGCACCCACGTGAACGTTTATAAAAGAAGAGAAATAAACAAAAGAAACATATTTAATATGTCATATTTAAAGACAAATATATTTATATTTTTATTACTATTATTTAGAATTAAATTTTTAATATATTATTAAGATTTTATTGATTGTCATTACCTAGATACATTTTCACACAAAATTTAATTCTAATTTTGTTGTTGATAGAGTTTTGGTTCAGAATAAAGCTAGATGCATATTAAGTTTTATTTTACATTTCTTATATATGACAAGACTATAGTGTAAAAGCTTAGTGTGTAAAAAACATAAGAAAGTGTAATTAAATATTAAACGGTGGAAATTAGATATAAAAAATACCAATTTCTAGTTAATTTGTTTTTTCACTGATGCAAATACTATTTCAGGCCGAATACTAAGTTGCCAAATGAGCTAACTCAAGTCACTTGGGTTGGCTTACCATGGGTTAATACTGAAGTGAGCCTAGACCAGATTGATTCATTAAATAGTGATTGGTCATAAAAAATATTTAATTATTAAACTTTTAACTTAAAAATATTCTTTTTAACTTAAAAATATGGGAAAGGGGCCTTTGGTTACGGATGAGGATCACATGTCCCAACTTTGTATTCTCGTTCATGTCTCATTCCACTTATATCTATACACATGGATATAGTATATTATTTTAATAAAATTAAAATTAAAATAAAGTATTATTATTGACTTGTTAACAAACACTGATTGGTCTGGGACATGAGACAAAAACTTTCTAGGGAAAGAGGATCCAGTTCCGTGGGTTACCCACAAGTGCAACATGGATTCTAATTTGGGTAGCCCAATTGCTTTTGATTTTAAGGGCTTGCTCAGAGCTCAACTCATAGCTTAAAGAGTTGAACTTGGGAGAAGCTTGCTTGCCTAAACTCAGGTCCAGAAGGAACATAGATAGTCATCAGAACAGTTGGTAATAAAGAGTAGCTCATAGTCTTAGTCACATAGGCCTACAAGTAAAGATTAATGGACCTCAAATACAACAAGGGTGCATTTGATGCAAGAGACAACACTAAACAATGCAAAATTTAAGTGCAGTGGACAAAATCTTGTGTCCCCTATTTTATTGAGGAACAAAAATATTACTTTCGTCTAGTCCCGTGAAGAGGTTTTTCTCTGGTACTGAAGCCATTTTAAAATCAAAGAACATTTTTGTGTTTTAACAGACTATATAGCATAGTTTGTCAGAAAATTACAGTTTAAAATAGAGTATAACAAATTATATCTATACTTGTATATCCCCACCAATCAAAAAGTGTAAATTAAGGAAAGAATCCAATACAGTTCAAACTGAAGCAATTGCTTAGCCATTTACAAGTGGCTCAATGATTTCAAGCAATTCATTTCTTAGACCAGTGAAAACAACAGAATCTGTTTCCAGGGGCTTGAACTTAACTAGAGCTGAAGGTACCAGATCCTCTTCCTCTATTGTTTTAGCTCTTTCCCCTGCTTTAGGGAAATGAGGGATCACCCGCCGCTGGACTAGTACAGGATGGATTAGCTCAAATTCCAAAGCCGGTTCTTTTAACGCTGAGCTGACAAACTGTTTCAACGTGTTACACAAGAACAACGCGGAGTTGGTTGATCAAGATAAAGCAATAATAAAACTATAACATTTGGCATATGAACAGAACATGATACTATACAAATCCAATCAAATTTTGTAGCATGTGTTCACAGAACAATATAATAAGGCGGCCCAGTACATGAGACTCCCACTTAGTGGGGTTTGGGGAGGATAGATATGCGCACCCTTACCCCGCAAGCGAATAGACTTTTTCCAAGATTTGAACACGTAACTTCATTATCACAGAACAATATACATACAAAAAAAATGCCAAGCTATCCAATTCGGGAACCTTTATTAAATAATCAAGGCAAACTCCAAATAAGATTAATTATGTTTTGCAGCATTATTATATGGGTTACTTAAATGAGACTTATCATTTCCACAACTCATTGTTAATTTTTTATCATTTCATATGAAAAACTCCATTCGTGTGGCTCAACAACATAGAAACCAGTGTGAAATTATAATCAGCCCTCACCACATGGATAAACGATTTTTTTCAGAAATAGGATCCTTGGCAAGCCTGAGTCAATTTAACGGCACATGAGAAAGATAGAACATAAAATCAAGTAGAAAAGGACAAACCTCATAGAGAGCAGTAGTTGATTCCAGTGGAGAAAATACACCTTGAAGTACAACTCCATCCGGAAACTGAATCCTAATAATAGTTTTTGTGTATCTCTTCCTGGCAGCTTTTGCTTGTTTTTCTTTAAGTGACTTGGGGATTAAAAGTTGAGACTCTTGAAGCTTTTTTCTCCTTAATTCAGCTTCTCTTCTCACTTCTTCGGCTGAAAGCTTATAGAAGGAATCTGGTAGCTCGATTTTAGCTGCAACACTTTCAGGAACGGAAAAGAAGACCTTCACCTATAAGAGTCATATTTTTTAGAGTAAAGAAACATAAGGATATAATCATTCTCAATCTTCAACGATTTTCAATGCAAAAAGACATTAGACATCTTCAGTTTGCATAATAATAACTAAATCATCAAATTGAATATACTCAAATGATACGGTGATGACAACAAAGAAACAGAGAAAATAATGGAGAATAGATTTATCTCACTTATACAGTCGCAGCAGATTTACATATGCCAACAATTAACAAAACATATTTAGGAGCTACAGCCACTTCTGGTATTGAGTGAGTGTCATCTTTGAAATATGTTGATCGGTTCATTTGTATATAATCCCAGGCAATCAATTATCTCCCGAATACATATGTCTACACACAATGTTTTAGAATAGTAGAATACCATGAGTCACAAGGTTTAAGTATCTTGGGTCGATCATACATAGCAATGGGGAAATAGATGGAGAAGTAAACCATAGAATCCAAGCAGGGTAGATGAAATGGAGGAGTGCTTCAAGTGCTATATGTGATAGGAAGGTGTCACCCAAGCTTAAGGGGAAATTTTACCGAACATATATGTGGGAAGACATACGTGGGTAAATGGTTAGAAGGGGTTTATACATATACGTGGGAGGAAGGAGAGAGAGTGGGAAGAAATTCATAAAAGGGCTGGGGCCGTTTGTCTAGGGAGGAAGCAGACCCTCCAACTCTGCAGGTTCTATTTCTATCTTTTCTAGTTCTGTTCAGCTCAATTAAGTGGAAATGTGTAATATCCCCATTTTAAGTAGCTAAACTACACTTTTCTTCTAGTAAATGTCTGGTACCTATCAAAGCAACAACCAAATTCAAACCAGCATATATTATCCTTAGTTATTAACCCTTGCAAAAGTGACCATAGGTCCACAACAATCTTCAGTTTCACTATACAACCATAGACAATCACTATCCAAAAGAACCTGTGGTTTACTTTGCCTACTTTTACACCCAAAATCAAAAGCAACGATATAAGAATAATAAGATAATAATGTATTGAAGTTACAATTAGTCACTATACCCAATTGTGCTGTTTAGTATCTAATGACATAATTATATGCTTCATATTATTTTCTTAGCTCTGCTGTTCAGGTGTGTGTTAGACATCTTTTATCTTCATTATCAATATCAATGCTACTAAGGCTAGATAAAAAATGTAGCTTACTACATCTTCAAAAATTCAGTTACTTATTTACCCAGTTACTAGTAGCTGACCCCACCTAGTGGAATAAAGACTTGATTGTTGAGTATAAATTAAAAGCACACAGAAGCTTCATATAAAAGCAAAATGAACAGTAAATATACTTAAATGCATCTCAAAAGCATTATCAATATGATTACTACCTGTCTATCAACCTGCTTCGGTTCAGCGACCTTTGCATCTATCTCAGCAGAAGTTGCGGGCACCAAATTCCCCCTCATTGAAGGCTCTTGAACTAGTTGTGATTCCAGTAACAAAATTGATTTCTTAATCAATTTTATTTGCTCCTCCGTAGGAACCTCCATCACTGCCCATGACTCCCCATTCTCCTCCCGAATTTCGAACCCTACAAAACTCAGCAACTCAACTCCACCCATAACCTCACCAACAGCCTCCTTGATCTTTGGATTACTCATCCTGATCCTCCTAAATTTCGCATTCTCTGGTTCCCGAACAATATTTCTCAACAATTTGAGAACAACATCAATTGATCCCTCAGATGGGTTCCCTGAGATGTAAGTACCAACACAAACCTCCAATTCACCATTACTCCACTCAACTTCTTCATTATTCTTATCTGAGACAACACCACTTTCAATTGGGTTACTCAAACAACTATCCACATGTTCAGAAACCTCTTCTTCAGATCTACACGATTTTCCACAAATGGGGCATTCATAAACATTCAATGAATACCCATTTTGAGATCTCTTCCCTGTAGTGACCAGAGAATCAAAAGGGTCAAACCCATTTCCTGGTTTGCGATCAAGATCAGATTTTTCAGCTTTCTGGATTCTGTTCTGATCCGAATTGATGGTTTTTTGAGGCAAGGGTTTGGGATTCGTTGAAGAAGAAGTGGGTTTTGAATTGGGAATGGAATTAGAGGGTGATGATGATGATGAAGAAGAACCCAAGACTCTACCTTGGCCTTTGAATTTGGAAGTTGAAGATGAAGAGGAAAAAGGGTTGTTGACTTTTTTCATGAAACCTTTTACTTTGTCTTTCACGTCATCCATTTCAACAAGAGCTGAAAACAAAAATTGTAAGGAGAAAACGAAAACCTTATATGAAGAAGAAAAGAAGAAGAGGGCCTTGGAAGCTCAGAAGAGAACAATGGAAGAGAGTGTGTTTGAGAAATGAGAGAATTTCCAGAAGCTGAGGTTGACTTTATACGTTGACTCTCCTTGTTAATGAGTATTCCCTCCTCATTTATCATAGGGAATTTTTTTTGGTCCAAGGGTATATTCACATTTTGTATGAAGAATTAAAAAAAATTCGATGTATGTAATAATCTCTTTCAACAAATGTTGCTTTCAGAAATTGAATCTTGAATTTTTGGTCATCCTAACTGATCTAGCTAAAATCTTACATCTCACTAAATTAAGGTTTTGTCACAATGGGTTTTGACTATAATGAGAACAAAGAAGGATTCTAAATTTGTAATATATCTTTTTTTGAGTTAGTCAATAACTTACCCTTGTTAGATAAAAATTGATGGGAACTTATACTTTTTGAAAAAGAAATTTATAGTGTTTAAATATAGTTTTGATTTTAAATTATTAAAATAAAGTATTCCATACGTAATTATAAATAAAATATTAAAATAAAGATTAAAAAAATTATTTTAAATTACTTATGTATTTAATGACTCCAATTAATAATTATTTAATTAATAACTAATTAAATAGATAATAAATAAAAATTTGTATGTATGTTTTAGCATTTTTTAAATTTTAACTAGTTAGAAAGCTAATTTTACTGAATAATTATAGTTTAATAAGGTATCTACACAAGTACAAGCTTTTAACTGCATGTTCACAACTATCAACTACAAGCTACAACCTCATAGCTACAATCTAGATTTACCAAATAGATCCAAAGTATTGATTTTTAACTTTTCTATTTTATTTTAAAGAAAAATTATATATCAGTCGTACAAATTTTATTTTAAATGATGAAAGTAACATATGTCATAATGTAATAATAAAATAATATGTATTACAAACTGATACTAAAGTAATATCTGTTAATATAGGAGATATCTCATTACTTTATTCCAAATCATTTAATGTTTTAGAAATTTAAATATATTTACACTTTATTTTTTAATTATACACTTATTTATTACTTATCTTACTTCTCCATTTCTTTTTAATTTGGTATATCATTATCTATTCTAAATCATATGATGTTTTATAAATCTAATAGACATTTATATTTTACTCTCTGATTATACATTTATTTATTGAACATCTTTCTCACCTTTTATTTCTTAATTTTTTTTAATTTAGTTTTTAATGTGCATTAAATAAGATTTTTTTGATCAGATTCCTTCAAATGTTTTTATCATTCATTGATTTTTAATGTGCATTAAACTATACATAACATTGAACATCAAAACATATGAAACTATCTTGTAGTTAATTTTGATGATTATATTATCCACATTTTAGCTTTAAAAAAGTTTTTTTCCCTTGATCATGTTGTATATTTCGGCTTCAATTCAATCATGTTGTATATTTCGGCTTCAATTCAATCATGTTGTAAGAAAATACTAATGGGTCTGAGAGGGAATGATCTCATGTATATAAGATAGATAGGTATGAGCACGGGATCTTTTCGTGAAATTGAAACTTTATTAAACGTGGAATTGTAGATTTTGCACGATGCTATTCTTGGTCTTAAATTAAAATGTGAAATTGAGACTTTACTAAATGTGGAATTGCAGATTTTGCACGATGTTATTCTTGGTCATAAATTAAAATACATACATTCTTTTAAACATCACATGTGCCAAATGGATAAGCACGAACTAATAAACTATTAATTAAACTATAAACTATTGAAGAAAGTCTCATTACTTTCCTTATTCACTGTTTGAATAATATACTGAAACACTGCATTTCTAAAAGAAAAAGAATTTAAAATTTATGCGTGTATAAAGTTTTTACACTGTCAGCATAACTTTCAACATTAATTTGTATTATTTTTGTTTGAGAATCAACAATAATTAACATATGAGTGATTGATAATTTGTTAACAATGTGAAAAACATTTACACTATTGGTATATACATATTAAATCCAAAGAAAAATTCGGTTGCTCTCCCTCCAATCTTGCATGTTTGTTGTTTATTTGTAGTTTATAATATTTTCTTATAAACTAAGCCTATTATCTAACAAATTCAATTTATGAAAAACTTATTAAAAAAATAAAAATAATATGTTTGAATATGATAGATTGATTTACTTTTAAGTAAAAACAATAAGGTTCATCAAGAGTGATGTCATGTTAATCATCAAATGACACTTTGCATGAGTCTCAGAAACAGAAAGTGATGCAATTGCTATGAATACTACTCAAAAGCATTATTGCACTATTAGAGAGATCAACATGCATTATCACCATGAGAAAGAATATTTTTGGTGTCATCATGAAAGTGGATGTAATGTTACTCTCAATCTTATGGCAGAAATGTTGAACAAATAAAAGGTTGTCCTCCTTCATCTATTTGGATATGTTCTTGAGAAGTTATCTTACATCAATGGCAACAGGAATCAATATGATTCATATTACAAGAATTACGTTCTTTTCTTATTTTTCATCATTTAATCCATATTATATCTTTTCTTTAATACTCTTTTTTATTTAACACTTTCTCTCATTAAACACACAACATTGTTAAAGTGTGTAATTTTTCCTCTTTGAAGCAATATATTAGGATCAATATTAAGATTCATTTTCTCTCTCTTTCATTCATTATGGTTGGTTTAGCTGGTTAAGCTTCTGTCAAAATAAATAGTTAAGTTTTTGATGAAGTTGTTTCTGCCTATGGTGGTTAAGTGTTGTTGTTGCTTCACATTATGATTTCAAAACTGGGAGATGAAGATTCACTCACCAGCAAGATGAGATATTATAGTATACATGATGTTCAATATAATTATTTCAAGCTTGAAATGCTTAATATATTCTAGCTTGCGGGGGATGTTGAAAATGATTGTCACTCTGTTTCTAGTTAACCGATTTTCTGTTTTTCCTTCTCTTTTGGTAGATGTAGTATAAATAGGGTGATTCATATACTTTGTAATCACAATAAGAATAATGAAACACAATGAGAAGAGTTATTCAATTCACTGCATGTTCTCCATCAAGATGAAACTCCTTTACTATACATTCTAGCCTTCCAGAAAGGAGTGATAAATGATGCAACATCAATTGTTTCTCTTCAATGTTGTGCGAAAACTCGATCTTTCAATACTTGATGGTAGGGTGTTCTATGTTCTTGGAATTTTATTTGATCGTGTTCATCAACATCATCCTCATTCTCGTTTTCTTTATTTGCAAGATTCACAAATTTCATTCTCAAGTTTCTTTATTTGGTCTCCTAAGAGTTCTTTCTATCTGTATGATGTTTTATTTTCTATACTCTCTACTAGCCACCAAATCTTGCATGAATCCTCTGTTGGAATACATCAAACTTGGAATGGAAGATTTGAGATGGTTTGTGATGAGAGATGACGACATTGTGTTTGTGGTGGATAATGTGATGATGTGGATCTCATCACAATTTAGATTGGAAGTTATGACTCACAAGATTTCAAAGAAACAATAGCAACTGGTTCTTTCCATGCAACAGAAAAAGAGATTCTCACTATCCATTCTACGATATTAGAATCTAAAGCGTACCTTCTTGCTCTTTGCTTATGGTATCGATAAAGAAGAGCTGAGCCAAGAAAAATATATATAGCGCCTTTAAAGAATGAAGATTCACCTCTTGTGTGGGAGCTTGGAAACACATGCTTTATGAATGCTATCTTGCAATGCTTTGTGGTGTTTGGAATTGGTTGTTTCAAGGTCAGTGCAGTAGTTTGGAACCAATCTTTTCTTCTCAATGACAACAAGAATTTACACATTCTTTTCTTATAATTCATTTATTACCCCCAATTATTTCTCATTTCTTTATTACTCTAGTTTCTTTACCCTCTCTCATTAAACACACAACATTATAGTGTGTAATTTTTTATTCATTGAAACAACATATAAGGATCAAAATTAAGGTTCATCTCATTTCTCTCTTTCATTCGTTATGATTGGTTTGCTTCTGTCAAAAAGATGGTTAAGTGTTGGATGAAATTGCTTCTGCCAAATGGTGGTTGAGCGCCAGTATTGCTTCACGTTCAGATTTCAAGACTGGGAGACGAAGATTCGCTCACTAGCAAGAGGAGGTATTAGGGTATGTGTGATATTCATCACAATCATTTCAAGCTTTGAATGCTTGGCACATTCCAGCTTGAGGGGGATGTTAAAGTTGTTAGTTGATTTCAGTTTGTTAGTTGTAATATTGTTTTCGTTAATCGATTAACTAGTTAGTTATTAGTTAGGCATTGTAGTACATAAAGGATGATTCCCTTGTTCCTTGTAACTCAATTCAATATAGAAAGTTTTCATTTTCTCATTCATGATTTTCTCTCATACTTTTTGATTTATCAAGAACCATTTTTTATGCCTCCTACCATTTTAACAATACAACAGATGTGAACCCAATCTTAACCTAATGAAGCAACATATGCTCCCAAATGTAAGAAGTGTCTCTTGTGATATGAAGATATATGCTATTTTGTTATTTGAATGACATAACCCTTGAATGGAGAGTTATAAATGAAATGGTAAGACTCTTGAGAAAAAGTCTATATATAGTGTTTGATGAAAGCACTATACTAACGAGAAAAAAGACTTGAAACATTGTCCCTATCTATGCCCTGCCCATAAAGTTTGTCTCTATTAGCCATCAATAAAGGAAGAGCATGAAAAGAAAGGAAAGAGATAGAAGAATTTCTTTATTGACAATGAACAACACATAACACCTAAATGAGCATCGTGTCGCCATGGATAGAGGTAATCCTCAACCATTTTTATTATGTGAAACCTATAAATTCTTAAGATCTATTTATCATGGTTTCCAGGAGTAAACTTACATGTGGTATTAGAACACTATATTTAAAGAATTTATAGTTTTCCATTGATTATTATTCGGTATTGAATGATATTTTAAAATATATTCTTGAATGTTTAGAGAATTCAAATATGATTATTTCCGCTCCATGAAAGTAAATAAATTAAAGAAACAGAATAACCGAAACTATTTGTGTTACATATGTTTCTTTTTGCACTCTATTTTTGTCTATTCTATTATATTTGCACTGTTGAAATATAGCATGAACAGTATGTGAAAATTGAAAAACTACTATCATAGAATATGCTTGAATGAACTGCTATATGAATTGGGTACAAACCATTCGCTATATAATATATCGTTCCATTTCTGTTTAAATAGGCAATATAAATATATTGCATTAACATAGAAATATATATTATATATAATAGTTAACAGAGATACAATATATTACATAACATTAACAGACAGCTAATATAGATTTATATATATATATACACATATATAACGTTAACATAATTATATTATATATGTTATTTATACATTAACAAATTTATATATACGTAACGGTGAATATATATATATATATAATTATGTTATAAATTCATTTCAACCTTTGTTGCAATTGTTTCATACATATTCACATAATTTTATAATTTATGTGGAATTTTGGGAGTCATATATATAATATTATGACTTGTTAGATATTTGGATTATTATATGATAGATTTGTTAATCACTAAAGTGATCAAATTTTTATGGTTATTTAATTTCAAATTGTATTATCATATTTCATTTGTTTGGAATTATTGTATGATAGATTTGTTAATCACCAAAATGGACAAATCTTTATGTTTATTTAATTCCAAATTGTATGATCATATTTCATTTACTCAACAATTTGATACTATGAATGATATAACCATTATTAGGATATGAGTAAATTGAAGTTCATTATTATAAGACAGTTAAGAATCACCTAAAGTTTGATTATTTGTTCATATAATCAACGAGCATGAATATTGATAGTGTAAATGTATTATTAGTTATATTTATATATCCAAAGATAGTATATGTTTCCAATATGCGTATATATCATTGCCAAACTAAGTGAATTTCTTTTAGTATCATTACATCTAGTATAATATATTAATGGATTACCCAAAGGTAAACATTAATATACTTATGAAATGGTCTGAATTAATTTAACATGTTAGCATGTAATTCAAGTCCTTAATGTTTTTGTTTAATTTTATTTATTGTAGTACATGTTGCTTTGCATTCGCAATTCTCATCTGTTCAAACTTTTAATGGACTTAACTTCTTTGAGAAAAGTGAACAAATCCAATTTTACCTTGGATTAAAGGATTTGGATTTATCACTCAGAGAAGATAAGCCACGTGCTATTACTAATATAAGTACTAAAGAACATAAAATTCATTATAGGAATTGAGAAAGATCAAACAGATTGAGTTTAATGTATATGCGAATGAGTATTGCTGATAACATTAAGTAAGCTCTTCCTAAAATTGAAAGTGCTAAAGAAATGCTAAAGTTTGTGGAAGAGCGCTCCCAAACTGCTGACAAGTCTCTTGTTGTGACACTAATGAGTACATTGACCACCATGAAATTTGATGGTTCTCGTATTGCGCATGACCATGTCATTGAAATGACGAACATTGCAACAAGACTTAAGACATTGGGAATGGATATGGATGAAAACTTCCTTATGCAATTTATACTAAATTCATTACTCTCTGAATATGATCATTTCCAAATGAACTATAACACCATAAAAGATAAATGGAATGTGCATGAATTGCATAGTATGTTAGTTCAAGAGAAAACTAGAATGAGGAGCCAAGAAGATCATTCCATCAATTATGTTAATCATCAAGGAGCTAGAAAGAAAGTCAGTAAGAAACATGACAAGAAAGGAATGGACTCGTAAAGATTAATGAGTCATCTTCTCAAAAACACAAGAAGGAACATCATGATAACATATGTCGTTTATGTAGGAAGATTGGACATTTTCAACAAGATTGTCCAAAACGCAAAGGCTGGTTTCAAAAGAAAGGTAAGCCTAGTCTTATGTATGTTTTGAATTAAACTTAGCATAAGTTCCTTATAATACTTGGTGGATTGACTCTAGATGTACTACTCATGTTTCTAATACTATGCAGAGATTCATTACGACCCGAACTAGAAGACCAAATGAAAAATTTGTCTTTATGGGAAATAGAGTTAAGGTTTCAGTGGAAGTCGTCAGGACTTATCGTTTAATCATTGACACTGAACATCATTTAGATTTATTTGAAACCCTTTATGTACCTAATATATCTAGGAATTTGGTTTCTTTGTCTAAACTTGATGTTGTTGGATACTTTTTTAAATTTGATAATGAATATTTTAATTTGTATAAATATACTCATTTAATTGGCAATGGTATATTATGTGATGGATTGTACAAGTTAAATCTTGATAATCTTTTTTCTGAAATACTTTTAACCTTGCATCATAACGTTGGAATTAAATATGGCTTAATTGATGAACGTTCTGCTTACTTGTGACATAAACATTTGGGACATATTTCTAAAGAAAGAATGAAATGATTAGTAAAGAATAAAATCCTTCCGGATTTAGATTTATTGATCTTACTATATATGTGGGTTGTATTAAAGGTAAACAAACAAAACACACAAAGAAAAGAGCCACAAGAAGCACTAAGCTTCTTGAAATTATACACATAGATATTTGTGGACCATTCGATGTTAACTCTTCCAATAAGGAAAAATACTTCATTACCTTCATCCATGATTATTCACATTATGGACATATCTATTTATTGTCTGATAAATCTCAAGCGTTAAAAACCTTAGAGATTTACATTAATGAAGTTGAAAGACAAAATGTCAGGTACACTACAACAAAATGATGTATCAGAAAAGTGTAATAGAACGTTATTGAATATGGTTAGGAGTACGTTGAGTAATTCAACTTTACACATTTCAATTGTGGACTTATGCTTTAAAGACCACCATGTATTTATTAAATAGGGTTTCTAGTAATGCAGTTCCAAAGACTCTTTGTGAACTGTGGACAGGAAAGAAATCTAGTTTAAGGCACCTGCATGTTTGGGGATGCCCGACGAAAATTAGAATTTATAATCCACAAGAAAATAAACTGGATGCAAGAACAATCAGTGGTTATTTCATTGGTTATCCATAAAAATCAAAGGGTATAGATTTTATTGTCCAAACCATAGTACAAGACTTGTTGAAACTAGGAATGCTAGGTTCATTGAAAATGATGAGATAGTGGGAGTGAAACACCACGTAAAGTAAAAATTCAAGAAGTGAGAGTACAAGTTCCATTTTCTTGTATCCCTAATAATGTTGTGCCTCAAGTTATTGATCCGATTAATAATGATGGAGAACAACAAAATAATCTCATTACTAAAAATGAAGTTGATGAACCTATAGTAGAAGAATCACAAGAGATAGGATTAAGAAGATCTCAAAGAGAAAGACAATATGATATTCCTAATGATTATGTGATTTCCCTACATGAGTCAGAATGCGACATAGGAATTGAGAATGACCTAGTTATATTTTCACAAGCCATAGATAGTGATAATGCCGATAAATGGTTAAATGTCATGAAAGATGAGTTAAAATCTATGAATCAAAATGAGGTTTGAGACCTTGTTGAGTTACTAGAAGATTGCGAAACAGTTGTTTGTAAGTGAATTTTCAAAACCAAATGTGATTCTTATGGTAACTTAGAACGTTATAAGGCCAGACTTGTAGTAAAAGGTTATACTAAAAAAGATGACATTAACTATAAAGAGATATTTTCACCAGTCTTTAAGAAAGACTCACCTAGCATTATCATAGTATTTGTGCCTCATTATGATTTAGAGTTACACCAAATGGATGTGAAAACCACATTTCTAAATGAGGATTTAATAGAAAAGGTCTATATGGATCAACCAATGGGATTCATAGTGAAAGGAAAAGAACACATGGTATGTAAACTTAAGAAATCAATATATGGACTTAAACAAGCTTCGTGACAGTGGTATATTAAGTTTAATGAGACTATTGTATCATTTGGATTTAAGGAAAACATTGTTGATCGATTTATATACCTAAATGTCAGTGAGAGTAATTTTATCTTCTTGGTTCTATATGTTGATGGCATCTTGCTTGCAACTAATGATCTTGGTCTTTTAAATGAGACTAAGATGATTCACTCTATAAATTTTGAAATGAAAGATATGAGTGAGACAAGTTATGTGAATGGAATAGAAATATTCCATGATAGATCCAAGGACTTATAGGCTTGGCTCAAAAAACATATATTAACAAAAATTTAGAGAGATTCAGAATTGAATAATGTTCAGCATCTCCCATTCCAATTCAGAAAGGAGATAAGTTTAATATCATGCAATATCCAAAGAATGATTTGGAACAGGAGCAAATGGAAGAAATTCCTGATGCATATTTATTATATGCTCAGACTTGTATGTGACCAAATATTAGTTTTGCAGTTTGAATGTTAGAAGGATACCAAAGTAATCCTGGTATATATTATTGGAAAGCTACAAAGAAAGGTCTGAAATATTTGCAAGTACAAATGATCACATACTTATTTATAGAATATTGAATCATCTTGAAGTGATTAAATATTCAAATTCAGACTTTGCGAGATGCATAGACATTCAGTTATATATGTTTATTAACTGGAGGAACTATCTCATGGACGAGTGTGAAGCAGAGTGTCATTGCTGCATCCACTATGGAAGTTGAATTTGTGGCATGCTTTGAGACCATAGTTCATGTTAAGTGGCTACAGAACTTTATTTCAAGACTTAGGTAAGCCGCTGAAAATTTATTGTGATAATTATGTAGCAATCTTCTTTTCTAAAAATGACAAGTATTTCAAAGATGCTAAACTTACGGAGTTGAAATACTTTGTCGATAAAAGAGAAGTTCAAAAACTTAGAGTGTCAATTGCGCATATTAGCACTAACCTTATGATTGCAGACCCTTTGACGAAATGGTTAACGCCCAAATTATTTTTGGCCATGTTAAAAAATATGGACATTATTTCTGCTAATGAATGTTGAACTTTATGTTATTATAAAGTCTTAATGTTTGACATTCCGAGCTCATTAATATTTAAGTTTCCGATTAATATTTTATTTTTACACTTATGTACACATGTGAGAATGATAATGTTGAAAATAAAATTTTCTTTCTAAATGACATTATTATATGATTCCATTTAATGTGTCATGTTAGGATTGAAGCTAATATAGTAGTACATGGAAGGGACTACATCAAATTAATGATGTACAACCGCCATGACTCTTATTAGTTATTTTTCTTAATCATGACTTGTAATGTAATGAATATGGAAAATATATTTTGATTATGCGCATTATGTTTGATATATCATATCATGAATTGTATTGTCACATGAGACAAGTAGGAGAATATAAGAAGTGTCTCTTGTGACATGAAGCGGTATGCTATTTTGTTATTTGAATGACATAACTCTTGAATGAAGAGTTATCAATGAAAGAGTCTATATATAGTGCTTGATTGAAACACTATACTAACGAGAAAAAAGAGTTGAAACATTGTCATTATCTCTGCTGAGAAAGTTTGTCTCTATTAGCCATCAATAAAGGAAGAGCGTGGAAAGAAAGGGAAAGAGATAGAAGAATTTCTCTATTGATAAAGAACAACACAAAACACCTAAAGGAGGATTGTGTCACCATATATAGAGGTAATCTTCAATCATTCTTATTATGTGAAACCTATAAATTCTTAAGATCCATTTATCATAGTTTCCATTATTAAACTTACACAAAAAAACACGAGTGAATGAAGGCTTGGGATTCGGAAAACCAAAAAGCAAACATGTCTCTTCTTGCTAAGCTTAATTGGAATATTATCACGTAAAGTACCAAATCTGGTGTAAGGTTTTCTCATACTTCCTTCTTGCATATACGAGCCCCTCTAAATGTACATACAAAAATAAGAGGTAAAAGTTGATTTATACTATATTCAATCGTATATAATCTTTTTTTCTTGGGTGCCTATTTTATATCGACTTTTAGTTTAATGTTTCTATTCGACGGGCATGGTTATTCATAATAACCTATTAAATTTATTGTTTGGGCTTATAATAAATTAAAATTTGCTCCTGCTACTCAACATATGAGCCTTGAGCATTGCATGGGGCGTGATTCATTTGAAAACTCATTTAATACAGTTGAAATAACTGAATTTTGGATTATTTAATCATATAAGGGAAATTCAATGTTTTTTATTTTCTAAATATTTAAAAATTATAACCATTCTAATTTCCTCCTTCCTCATACATAAACTAAACTACAATTAGTATAAGCACATAAATGAAAGCTTCTATAAATACAAATACTCTTAACACATCAAAACTCATTGCCCATTGTCGCTAAAGAAAAATTCTTTCAACATCAGAAACAAAATTTGCATAATTTGCATGTTGTTTGCCCATTACAAATCGTTCATATATGCAAGTTGG
Organism: Lupinus angustifolius; assembly: GCF_001865875.1. Classification (NCBI taxonomy): domain Eukaryota; kingdom Viridiplantae; phylum Streptophyta; class Magnoliopsida; order Fabales; family Fabaceae; genus Lupinus; species Lupinus angustifolius. The sequence continues at coordinate 5,839,188 of NC_032026.1, forward strand.
CAAATTGGAAATGTATTTTGAAAGATACAAATGAGCGCATGGATGGTTTCATCCGGCAATTGGATAGTGGGGGTCGGTCCTTTTTGTATGACAACTGGTTAGGATCTAGTAAGCTTTGTAACTTGGTTGATTTCATTATAGCATGTTAGTTCTTATTGAAATTAGAACATTTCCCTCATTTGTTAGTGTGTGATTCTTATTAATTAAAAATAATTCTTCCACATTAATATTCTTATGGTTATTCTTATGGTTATTCTTATCAGGAAATGTAGATCGTGAAAGAGGAGAGGAAAATTTTGTAATAGGTTGTAAGGTTTAAGTAAGAATAAGAATGATGTCTGATATTGTAGAAAAAAATAGGTATTATTTTTAATTTTTATGAATATGCATTCAATTATAAAGTATTGTGTGGACCCAACATAAAAATGAAGTTGATATTCTTCAATAGTGATGCTCTTAATATTTATGATACTATGTTTCATGTGAAGGGTCGGTAGAGAGAAGACTTTTGGATTTTGAATATTATGTATACTATGATTTCCACTCAGGTGAAGGATATGATATGTAGCATTCTAATCTAGAAGAATTCATAAATGAAGGAATGTTGGGTTTCGGATAATCATGCATCAGGAATTTATACAACAAGTTCTGGATATTGGTGGCTTAAAGAGTGTTAGGAGGATGACATATCTCAAGCTATTTAAAGGTGAGTTTGATGACTAAATGTTCAATAAAAAGTGAAGTTCAAGTATTGGCTTGCCATCAATGATGCTCTTCCGACAAACTTTTTGCGTTTCAAACATAAGTTGGCAGACTTCTCAGCTTGTTGTAGGTGCCATGCTAGTTCAAAGGATATGCTTCATATTTTTTGATATTGTAGAAACAATCTCTTACTGTGGCATCGAATGGTGTTGCATGCTACCTCCTAAGCAAACCAATGCTTTAACAATTGGTTGATGGAGAACTCCAGACATCAATTGGCCATCTTTTATGGTGGCCGTTTGATGGATTTTGAGATGGAGGAATAACTCCAATCTTGATGTGGTAACTTGGGATGTTAACCACTTAGCTCGTAATGTTCATCATAAATATAAAACTGTTATAATATGGTCGAAGATGGATCTATTGGTAAGAAGGGGTTGTCGTAAATCCGGTGGTGTCACTCAGAGGTAGGTCATGTTAAGCTAAATGTAGATGGAAGTTATATTGTCGGGTCAAATTCCATTGGTGGGGGAATAGCTATTCATGATTATGAGGACCATTGGGTATAAGGTTATTTATCAAACTTTGGAACTAGTACACCTATCATGAATGAGCTTATGGCAATGGGTTTCGGTGTTGAGGTTATGCAAGGACCAATTGAAGGAAAAAAAAGTTACCTTGGAGCCTGAATCAAAGAGAAACAACTTGAAGTGAAGGCCCCACGATCCACGGCCAGGCCGTGTCCCACACTTATGGTCGTAGATGGTAGATCCTATTTTTTAGATTTGTTTTGTCTTTCATTGAAAGTTGTATCACAAAAAATGCTACCTATAGGTTGAATTAAGGTACATTACCAAATACTGATATGTGAGTGAAGCCGCCAAAAGAGAAAGGGCTATCATAAGGTCAATGTCGATATAGTGAAAGTCGCCGTGGACGTCGGCCCTTAAAGGGGGCAACAATGTTAGGAGTCTCACATTGAGTAGAATAACAAACTCAATATGGTACTTAAGCCATGAGGCTCTCCCACCTAATAGACTAGTCTTTTAGATTGAGTTCTTCTCATAGGTTTAAGTCCTAACAACAAGCATGCAAACTAATTTTATGGCTAAGATAGGCACTCAAACGTGCGAGTGAGGTCTAAATTAGGGATATAGCATCTTTTGGAGCTAGCTCAATTCTTGATATAAATAGCTCTTCTCTGCTTCAATTGTTTTTTAATCACATGTACCAAAAAAATCTCACATATTATAATCTCAAAGATCTTTCTAATCTTAGTCTTTTTCCAGATCTACAATGAGTGGGCACAGGCACGAGTCTGCCAAATTCTAATTCACTGATTTGAAATGTATAATTGAATCTCCATTTCAACTACCTATCAATTCCCGCTTTTTTTTCTGTGCTTTCTTTCTTAGATTCTGATTTCGTAATTCCTACGCCATGTGTTATTTCCTCCCCTCATCTGCTGTACTGAAATTTGATACTAAGAATTCAACAGGTCAATTTAACCTCCTTGAAGCCGCACTTATCTCCATGTTTACCTGAGGTTTTGTCCTTCATTATGCTCATGGTAATTGTGTTGTTGCAGGGAAGGGAAAAAAGTTGGATATTCTGTGTACTGTATTTAGTCAATGGTGGGGAAACAATTCCGGGTTACCTACATAATGAATGGATTAATGCCCTATGAATGATTTATGACCTATAACTTATACGCTAGTCAGTTACTAAATTACTTATCACTTATGATACTCTTCACTAATTTGAAGAACATCATACTTATCAATTCCTTGAAGTGCTAACTTGACAGTATGACACTCTGCAAGCTTAATACAACCAGTCCCCGTCAACCGGGCATATATTCAACCATCGATTCAATTAATGCATAACTTACATTCCTGTGTCCAGCTTTTTTCAAAACATTAGTAAGGAATATAAGAGGGATAACTACAACTTACAACTTAGTAGCCAAGCATTTCGGTTATAATAACAATGCACATAAAGTTTTCCTATTATGTTATGAGTATAAGAGGCACATGTCATCTGCTCCATGACTCTCCAACTACAAATGTACCATTTAAAACATCAAGGACCATAATATCAAAAAACTAATTAATGAATATAGAGTTAAATCACCCAAAATATATATCCATTCCAATATACTTGCATAATCCTAACTTGAGTCTGGGATAACATCTGATGCTTACACAGAACAGAAAGAAACAGAATGTCCTGTATTTTGGATGAAACTTGATTACAGAATTTCAGACTTCAACCCTTTTGTTAATGCAAAATGTCCTATTTTTGTAAGGTTATGTTCTATTTATAAAATAAACCCAACATCAAACAAAACATCAAAACCAATATGTTATGTTCATTTTCATTCTAACACCTAAACCAAATGCTACCTTAGAGTAGCTTGTAGTACACCACCCACTGTCTACCGCAAGAACAGATAATCATCATCAACCATAGCTTTAAAGATGAATATTCTTACATTTTTTATCCCACCTCTAAACAGTATGATTCATAATCAACAATGTACAGAAGGACTGCAAATACCAAGGCACTAAATTGCTGTTATGATTGCTGTCAAAACAGCAAAATTGCAAACAATGACCGATTGAGGTCACATTGCAGTTATCAAGACTGCAGAGAATGTTAAAACAACACTATACCAGGAATAATTAAATGAGAATGTGACCGATCCGGATCCGAACACAATTACAATAGCTAAGGAATAAAAAGAAGCGATCAACAATGTCGTGTAATTAGGTTCAATAGCAAAGAAATAATTAGATTACGATAAACCTCATAATAATAGTCATCCATAACTCACAATTCAACAAAAAAGGATACAAAAGTAACAGAAATCAATACAAATAGTTCCTAACATAACAAAATCTGAAACATATCCAGTTTTATAATCGAACGAAACAAATAACTAACTAACTCAATTCAATCGCGATTCTTCAAACGCTCGACGCGCTGGTTCAACTGCTCAATCTTAACAACAAGGTTAGTAACAGAGTACAAAAGCCAATAGAAGAGAAGAGCGGAAGCGATGAGAAGCGCGTTGCGCTGGCTCTTCATGATCGACTTCTGATGGCGCAAGTGTTCGGTCGGAGTGCACGAATCGGCCTCACAAGTAGGACGATTTTCGTATTTCCAGTAAATATCCATGAGAAGGAAGAGGCAGAAAGGAACGACAGAGAGAAACGGTTTGAGGAGGTTACGTGTGACGGCGATGAGACCCTTGCGGAGAGCGTCGAGGCCGGGGATAGTGAGGAGGATCACCATGATTGCTTCGGCGGCGGCGGCGTAACCTAGCACAACCCATTCTAGCGCCATCTCAGATCTGTTATTGATGGGTAAAGGGAGAGAGGGTGAAGGAAGAAAGGGATCCTTTGTTTTGTGTGACTTCTTCTGTGCTTTATTTTGTGGGGACACGGGAATTGGGGATGTTTTATAGCGAATGAGGTGACACGTGATAGTCTTTTCCTATATGTCTTAAGATAAATATATGAGAAAAATATAATTAAAGCTGTCTCTTTTTAATTAACCTTTAAGATTTATCAGTTGATGAAGTAGGTCTCAATATAAATATATTATTAAATTATATATAAATTGTAATAAAATTGCTACAATCAAATTCACAATAGTAACAATGTTCACATATTTTTCTCCAGACTCAATTATACTCCTTAAAAACACCCTCTTTAATTAGAACCCAATACAGTGTATTTTTTCTCTCCTACTAGAAACATATTCATTAAAATTGCTCAGATATTTTTTTCTTTAGTCAAGGTGGTGCTGTTAAACGAATTTATGTATAATATTTATCGTATGTTCTTTTCCTATAAAAAATGTCTATAAAAATATATTATTGAGTAGTGGTATACATGTTATAAAATTAAAAAATAAACTATCTTAAAAAGGTACAAAATTTCAATTAATTTGTATCTAGTATAAATTTGATTACAACAATTTTCTTATTATTTATGAATAATTTTAACAATATATTTATATAGGGATCAATTTCACCAATTGATAAAGTTTAAGGATTAATTAGGAAGAAAAAAATAGTTTATGATATCTACTTGTAAAATGCATAAAGTTTATTGGGGCTTTATGCAATTTCCCCTAAATATATTCTTGAAAACAAATTGAGTCGACTTGAGTGCACTATTTTTCACTTTAAGATCGATTAAATTAAAAGAATAAAATATCTCTTAGTATAAGGAGATAAATTATCTTTTCCCGTCAGTAAAAGTATGACATGTTTTCTATTTAATCATTTTCTATAAAAAATATTTCTCAAACTAAACAAAACAGTACACGTGTCATACTTTTACTAAAGAAAGGAGATAAACTATATTATAATATAAGGATATACTTTATTCTCTTCCATTAATCTATATAAACTTTCGAACAAGTTAATTAACTCAAATTTATATTATTTATCAACTTGAATAATAATTATTGATATATATAGACAAAGTTATATATATATATATATATAAAGAAAATTGTCTTTTAAATCCATTAATATGAAGTTTTAATATATATAATATATATTTTATTTTTATAATTTTAAATTATATATATATATATATATATATAATTGAGTCTATATAAGAAACTAATGAGTCGACTTGTATTTTGTTCAAGTTTATCTCGTTTATTTATTGAATTCGTTTTTAGATAAAATTCAACTCGTTTAGTTTATTAATCAATTTTATGAACTAAATAAAGAGTTAAATTTCAAATGAATATCGAGTTTGTCAATTCATTATCAACCCTAAATATATATTTATTTGGGTTTGGTATGCAAATTTATTATGGGTCGGCCTAGACAATTTGTACCAATGGATGACCTACAAAGGAAGTAAGTTAGTGATGGCTCTCTTAGGAATCATATCATTTAGCAACTCACCAAAGTGAAGTTGATCCTCTGAGTTTTTGTTTAGGCCTGAGGTGTTTAGGGAAAGAGCTTAGATATATTGGAATAGTCTTGATGTTTTGGTTCAAAAAATGTATTTCTTTTTCCACTTGGTATAACTTCAATTGGTCAAATATTGACAGTTGATAGTATGAAATTTTATATCATGGAATCAACTCAATATTGATATTAAGTTCACAGTTTACCTAACCCAAAAACGGTAAATTTGTATATTTATAAAATTCACATACATTAATAAATATGTGTTGATTAATTTTCAATGCGAACTTATATTTTTGGATAAATTTATTGATGAATTTATTGATATTATATTTGTCAACCTAAAAAGTTGAAATAATGAATTTATTGGTATGTATATTTGTGAACATAAAAAGGTCTTATATTGATTTCCTATAATATTATGACCATTTTTGCTGACCATTGCCTTTGACACTTGAAAAAGAAAAATATATATTAAAAATATAATATTATGTTATATATATTGGTGAGTGGTATATTCAATAGAATATAATATTTATATAGTGTTATTGTTAAAGTTTATACACATTAAGTGATCAATCATTCTTTTGTAATAATTTTAAAGAATCAATAATAATTAAATATAAATGATGAATGATGAAATGAGAGCGTATAAAACTCTTAATTATCTGTATATATATTTTCTCTCTAAAGTAAGAATTTTTTTTTCTTTCTTCCATAAATCTTTTCCACTTTTAAGATTCTTATTCAATAGATAATAAAGGTAGCCATTGACATACTTTGGTTATAGTCAAAGGTAGCTAGTGCTCCCCTACAAAGTAATTTTTTTTTGTATAGAAATAATGTTTAATACCGAAAATAATTCGTACATTGTATATAAAGTCATCACATTAATAGATATTTTTTCATGAAAGGTTATTGTTAAGGGCCTAGTATAAAGAAATTTGCATTATTATCCAATAATTTTTCATATATTTATTATTTTTTTCCTTATTATTAAATTTAGAGCACACTCTAATAGCGGAATGAAGATGACAATTAAAATTGAACTCGTGGGTACCTACCCGAGCCAAACTGAATTTAATGGAGAAAACCTAATATAATTGGGTTCAAGTTTGAGTTTTACCCGAGTTCAACTTTCGGGTTTGGGTTTGGTACAATTGATACTTTACCCCAAACCTCATTAGTATATGTAAAATTATATAATTACACATAAATACATATATAAAACCTATATATAGAAAGTTGACATGTATATAGAACATATATAAATAGAAATACATGTTTCAGGTGAGTCCCCATCGAGTCCAGGTTACCTGAAACCTGACGGGTTCGTAGATGATATCCTGATTCTCAACCCCACTCAATTTGGGTTCGATTTTTGATTTCGGGTATGAGGTTGGATAAGTACAAATCTAACCTCGTCCCTCCCCGTTTCCATTCCTACCTCTCCCCTTACGTCCCAATTCGTGTCTCAATCTAATTAAAAAGTGACACTTAATTAAAAATAAAAATCATAAAAACAGAAACTAACATTTTTATAATTTACTTGGTGGAATTTGACTAATTTGGGACACAAAAACAAATATTTTTTGAAACATGAGATCATTGTTCCTAATAGCAACATATTTGTTTCCAAGGTGAACTTCATAAGAGGCCTTTTGGTGTTTGGATATGGACATTCACATCATATCCCTCTAATTAATTGACCGAGGCCATACCCGATACAAATAATATAACAATTAAAACTGCAGTACTAGGAAGTGACTTCAAACACCTTATACTCACACACACAAGGGGGGTTTTGTTGTTGGATAGTATGAACATAAATCAAATTCAGAAACAGTAGTTAAACAATGTAATAAAACGGCTAAATCCCTTTGGTTCGTTTGTTCACAACTCAATCCTTGGTTTCAAAAGATTATTTTCAGATTCCAACCATTAACTTCCGAATTTGTTGAGAATCAATTAACTAAGCGATAATCAATTCAAAGTTCCAGAACCTAAACATCAAACTAAGCAAAATCAGTAAGAGTATGAAACGATTAACAAATCCACACGAACTAAGCATTCATGCACTAGAGAGAGTAAATCAACTAAGTGAAGATAAACTCAACCAACCAGTTTCTAAGCAATGGCATTAAGCAAACCATATTCAGAAAAGATAGAAGAAATCAACAATAAAGAAACCGAAAATGCATTAATAACAAAAAACCTCAAGAGTTGTGATACATTACCAAAGGAACATAGTCCATAAATTTAGCCTTTCATGGCAATGGAAGAGCAAACCGAAAATGAGAAAATGAAGAAGAGTGAAACCCTAGCAGAGCAAAAAGAGGGAAAACCGAAAATGTGTTTTTTCAAAGTGAGGCAAAGTAAAAGTGTGTGTGTTTGGAGTGGGGAATCCGAATTTAACCACTCCAACACACATAAACTGAATTGGGCCTAAACAATGGGCCCAAAACTAAATTACAATAAAAACAACTTCTAAATTAAAAATACAATCTTCACTTCAACACATATCCTCGACTTCCATAATGCCCAAAATGCCATTGGTGTCAAATGTAATATGAAAATGGTAATAGATTTAATCAGGCCAAATAATCCCAAATTAACTCATTTTAGGAATATTAGTCCAATAAAGTCTAAAACACTAAACCATGTGAAACAAAGTCAATTAGGCACCAAGAATCATCAATCATGTTAAATTAAGGTTATGAATAGTGTGTAATATATTGCTCATCATTAATTAACTTACTTGATTTTAGGAAGAAAAAAAAACTTTATTTTAAATATTTTATTTTATTTTGCATCTATCCTACTATATAAAAGTAAAATGTGAATAGAAGAAAATGAGATAAATGAACATATATAATTTTTATATCCCAATTTTATCATTTTATATATTCATACTAAAATTATGAAAATTTTGATGGATAAATAAAAATATCAGTGGTTTCAAAACTATTTCAAATATTATACACTAAATATGAATTTAAATGTTATTAAAGGGCTTTTTATTACTCTAGTTTTGAATTAGGAATATGGTCTGAATATATAATGAATATAATTACACAAATATTACTCATGTTACATGAAATCATTCTTTAAGGATGTTATAAATTACTCATGTTGCTATTTCGTGGTGTAATATTTGCACACATAAATACATCTCAAAATATGGCATCTTCCCCATTTACATATGCTAACAGACAAATAAGTATATAAAGGAGTTGTCAAATCCACAAGAGTTTTCAACCAATAATTTACAATTCTATGTTACTTTAAAATGATTTTTTAGATTGATGATTACACTACAAATGACTATCACATTAAATACTTTGATAAAAGATGTTGGGATCGAATTTCCTACTTACTATCAACAAATACACCATTAAATAACACTAATTTATTTAACAATGATCTTCCATATAAATGACATCAAATGTACTAAAAGTTAATGTCTTAGTCAATTTAATAGCTTATGCAATAAAGCTCAATGTCTAGTAACTTTACACACAATATTAAGAATTATGACTAACAAAATCATACATCTTTGTTTAGGAATCTATGCATGTGATATTGAGCTAAATACAACACCTCAAATATACTAATCGTCAATGTCTTGTTCGTATTACTAGTTGATCAAAATAAATCCACGTCTAGAAACTACTTTAGCAAGATGAATATATATGAACCGTTAAGTATACCTCTATGTCTAGTACTCTATCCTAACAAGTTTGAGAATTATTAAGTTATTGGGTCAACTTTATGTATAACAACCAAAAAATAACATGCATGCAGTGACAAATTGATATAAATCTATGTCTAACAATTATATAAAGTTAGTGAGTTGCATAAAATCACAATTTACAACAATGGTTTCTCCAAGATTTTCATTCACAGTTCATACAATAAGGCAATCAAACTTAAAGTAAGCATTAAGCATATACACAACTCAAAAGAATCTAAACATAACAATTTACTATAAAACCGAATCAATATACATACATCGAGCTCATATTATATTCAATCCTAACAACAAGGAAATTAACTACTCATGATAACTAATTACAAGCAAAAGTAAGAGAAAATTCAACACATGGAAGATGAATTACCACTCTAATGAGTATGGACTAAATCCTCTAGTGCTCACACCTTACTTCCACACCTCTAAGACCACTAAATTCGTCTAAAAACTAAGAATGTTTTGTATTACAAGTGAATTGCCCAAAATGTCTTTTATAGATCCAAGTTAAACACCTTTTATAATGTCTTAATTTTGGTTCCACGCTGAGCGCAAGGCGGTGCGTTGGGTGCATCGCTTTGTATAGCCTGGCTCAACCTTTCAGCACACCTCCTTTTTTCGCTTTGCGCGTAATGGTTGCTTGGCGTATTCGAGAGAATAACCAATTTTTGAGTTTTGTAATTAAATCAGTCTAACATAGGATGGTGTTGGGCACAGGTTCTCTCTGCCACTGAGCGTGGCTTTGGCGCCAAGTGTAGGTATCACACACTGTTTGATTCATTGGGCTTGGTTCCTGTGCTGAGTTTGAGTGATCCTTGCCTGAAAACTTAGCTTTTTTAAGTCACTCCTCGGGTTTAAGCCTACACAAACACTTCCAAGGTGATATTTGATTATTTAACAAGTTTTAATCACTTACAAGCATAAAACCAACAATTTGGGATAAGTAAAGAGTCAAAGTGCCACAAAATTGATAATAAACTTATGAGCATTTTGATACTTAACAACTCTCACCAACTTAGAATTTTGTTTATCCTCAAACAAAAGTCCAAGTTGAAGTTGTTCAAAATCATGCTTGGGTTTTCACAAAAAGGTCTCCACTTTAATGGTTATGTCATGCAACCAAAATGGTGTTATTCACATAAATTGGCAAGTTCACTAAGGAATTCCAAACTCAAAGTAATGGATGATGTCCAAATTATGCATATCATGTCTAGTTGTAGAACCCATATAATACTTCACCATTTAAACAATTTATATGTCAATAAAGCAGGATGTGCATACCCTCAAAGTGTTTTTCTGAATCTATCAAGTAGTTTATTTCTCTCATTATCATGCAATGATCAAACAAAAAAGTCGATTTTGATAATTTCTCATAATCATCAAGAATAATATATAATATGGATCACTAAGGCATTTATAGGTTGTAATATGGTTGGACTACAAAAAGACATTATTTTTTTTTCCAGATACAAGGATCCTAGTAGGCTAAGAGAGTATTTCTTGAACTTACTAATCAAAGTGTAGCAACTTAACTTGTACGAGAAGTTAACTTTTGTACCCTTTTTCTTTTGATTTCACCATTATTTATCTTTTCACTATACGCTTCTCATGAGGTTTTGATATATCATTTTTTAACAAGATGAATGGTGGTTGACACGTAATTCATAACTTTTTCTTTCCACTTTTAATATACAATGTTCCCTCTCCCCAAATTGAATATAACACTAATGTAAACAACTTAAGCTCTCTTGTCCTATGAAAATTTGGAGATATAAATTATTTTTCATTTTTAGATTAAGGGTTATATCAATAAAATCATGTAATACTCAAAGAGACTATCAAATGATAATAATGCATTTTGGTAAGATTTTTGGCCAAGTGGTTTTAAGTTTAAAGAAACAAGTACATTGATCCCATCCATATTTTTCTACTATCATAAATAATCAGAGACGCAAGAAAAATCAACACTACAAGTCAATAGCATTTATTCACACATTTACAATTCATTGTATATCAACTCATTAGTCACACCACTCACTAACTCATACAACTCCTCCTGATTCAAGACAACTTCTTGTTACAACTACTAAAGTCTACGTGATCATAATGACTAAATATGAAAATTATGATATGAATGCAACCACACATTTTCAACAAACAATTCATTCCTTATGTACTCAACTTTTCATGCAAGATAAACATCTAATCAAGTTATTCAAATGCCTCAATAACAACCCAACCATTTTATATACTTCAACAAAACAAAAGAGAAAAAAACGAAAAAGACAATATTACAGAAGAGATGGTCGCAGCTCAGCTCAATGCTCCGTAGATTTTGCGTTGTCAGTCCAAGGAGCATTCGAATAATCAATCGAGTTCAAATATGCACAAAAGCAAACATCAAAGTACAAAATAATGAAAATAAAGCATTAAAATTCACTAGGTTTCCTCCCAACAAGTGCTCGTTTAATGTTAATAGCTTGACGTATGATTACTCATAACTCAACAAAGTGAGTAATAGTGACGTTTTGGGTGTCATCACCCATATAAGGATTTATGCTCTGCCCATTCACTACTTAAGATTCTTGTATGGTTAGGTCCTTCAATTCAATAGCCCCATGAGAAATGATTGCTTTGATCACAAAAGGACCAAACCACTTTGATTTAATCTTTCTTGGGAACAACCTCAAATGAGAGTTGAAGAGTAGGGCATGTTGGCTTACATGAAGTTCTCTCTTGAAAAGCATGTTGTCATGATATTTCTTTTCACACTCTTTGTATAACTCAGATGAATTATAGGCATGTAGCCTAAATTCTTCAAGTTGGTGCACGTGAGTTATCCTAATGTCACTAGCCAAGCTCTCATAAAAAAAATCAGAAATTTAGTGCCCAATAAGCTTTATGGGCCAACTCTACGGGCAAATGGCAAGATTTCCAGTAAACAAGCTGAAAAGGAGTGAATCTGATTGGTGTCTTAAATGTTGTCTGATATGCCCAAAGTGCATCATCCAGCTTTAGAGACCAATCCTTTCGAGATGAAGAAATAATTTTCTCAAGAATGCGCTTGACATCTCGATTGGACACCTCAATTTGTCCATTTTTTGGGGTGATAAGGTGAAGCCACCTTATGTTTCACCCTGTAATGAGTTAGAACCTTAGTGTTCTTTAGTGGTTGGTCGGATGATTGGAGTGTGCTCTCTTAGAATCTGGACAGAGTGGAGCCTAGACCCGCTGGTGGAGATACTTGAAAAGGTTCTCCGATGATCAAGTCAATATGAGACTTAGAAGAAGTGTTAGAGAGTAAATTTGAGGGAGATAAGGGTAATGAGTAATGAAAGTAAATGCTAGCAATAAGATGGTTAATGATCAATGAATGGATATATTTCCTATAAGGGGACACCCCCTATTTATAGTAATTGAGATGGATGATGTGGCACTTGTACATTGGCTGATTATGACTAATAGTAGGTATAATAGGCGTATAACAGGCTTGTTCTTGTCATATTATAGGTTTGTCCCTACTGTACTGGTAGAGCGACATATAGGATTTGTACGTGACGTGATAGTTCCTTGTTGGGGATGCATTAAATGGGGTGTCAGAGACAATCATGATACTTACTAGAGAGTGATGTAAGCTTCAAGTTGTTATTGCTCGGTCCATGTTTAGTCGAGAATAATGTCATCTCGAGTGGGCGAGGTACCCGATTGACCGAGATGGAATAGTTCCCCCCAGTCTAGTAGTAAGCTCGGTATCCGAGCATGCTGGTAAACTCTAGTCATTCAGATGACCTGGACGGTCCAGCTGATTGAAGAGAAATAGTTGTCTGAGGAGGAATAGTTGCCCCCAGGTTAGTAGTAGCTCGGTAGCCGGATGAATAATAACTGAATGATCTTTTGGTGAAGTTAAGTAACCTTTGCTCAGAGCTGAATGAAATAACTGAATGATCTTTTGGTAAAGTTAAGTCTACTCGAAGTCAGATGAATAATAACGGAATGATCTTTTGGTAAAGTTAAGTAACCTTTGCTTGGAGACTTTGTCCATGTTTCGAGTTGGTGAATGGGAGCATCGTCAAAAAGGGAACGTGATCCATGCATTTGAGGGGGTGTTGTGAACTTGATTCTTGACTTGGTCTGCGCCTTGGGTGTTTGAATTAGACTACCGTCATAGTGAGACATGATCCACACCTTTGAGGGGTGTTGTTGATCACCGTCAAAGGGGGACTTGGTCCGCGTATAACGCCCCGAAAAATAATTCTAAAAAACATTGCGGAAAATGGGTAATTTTTTTTTGAATTAGTTACATCAAATTGTTTCCTCTTCAAACCTTCCTTTTCTGGGACATCACTTTAAGTAACTCGAATGCGCAAAATCAACTTATCGTTATCGAATGATAACTTAACCTGATTCACAATTTCCCGAATAACACAATGCATATAATCGGTTAAATCTTAATTAGTTCATACAAACTAGGTCAACAAAGGCGGAAACTACATCGCCACTAACATATACAAAATAAAAAAGAAACACAGCCCCCCACCAAAAACAAAAATGGGACATCGACGACCCACAAGCTGACTCAAAAGGTCCCAGGGATGCTGGACCCCTCACTCGGGTCCTCCTCCTCCTCTTCCTCCACTTCATTATGCCATAACCCCACGACATAATTCGGAGGGGAGACATTCTCAAAATCGGAGCCTTCTTGCAGGGACCTCCTCCAAGAACCCGGCTTCTCTGGGCTCTACTGGATGACGGAGCATCCAAACAATCTGACCACGTCCGATGACCGTGGGAGGGAACAACTCCATCACTCCTGACTGGCGGGTATCGAAATCCAAACTCTGGAGACATCAGCCTCTTTGGCGGCAAGGTGAAGGAAGCATCAATGTAGGTGTCCGGTTGAGGGATCATCATCGATGACCCGTTGCACATCATGTGCAACGACAGACTGCAGGGGCCTGTATATGTATATCGGTGCCCATCACTATCCCATTGTCCCATCGGGGATATCGTGAAGTGATAACCTCGAATGTGATTGTTACTATTGGACATCTGCATAGCAAATATATACAAAACAAGAACAATACAGCAGAGAGAGTAAGACATCTAATGAACATAAATTCATTGACGGCGTGGACTTACGCAGAATATTACACTCAGACATAAAATATATTTTAAAATATAATTGATCATTTATCATTGACATCATGAAGAAATTCATAACCTACCATTTATTCAAAAATTACCAATATATCAAATAAGATAATCAACATTTTACTCATAACCATATCACATGCACAAACGTAGGAATACACAATGCTTGTAGCTCACATGGGGGAATCCACTTCCACCATGATAATGTATGCATGATATGTCATGATTATCTACCTTACACCAATATCCATCCAACATCCTAATCAGAAATAATCGAGTGTACAGGTCCCATACCAAGCCTCTTTGTACGCACCCGAAATGACATATCCTCGCAAGGAATTAAAATAGATCGATCGGTTCCCTCAGGAACAGTCCTACCCGGACCTAGGTCGTACAAACGCTTTCTGGGCATCCCTCTCATCGATCTCGAATGCAATCCAGGGGTTGTCAGAGATTGCCTAGTTTGGCCTGTGAGAACTGTCCGATCCAACAGGGTACCTCCCCAGGAATACAAGGGACTCGTCTCACCCAGACTCTCCCTCAAGACATTGTTGGCGAATCACCGTCCAATCAGTGTCGTCCCTACTTACATCACAGTGCTCGAAGTCGTCCCGTCATTTCCTCTCCACTACTTCATGGTCACAATGCAATGCATTCTTAGTCACAGTCAAATGCAAGTGTATTAATCAAACACATGATCGGCCCATCCTTAAGCCATCTCCCAACAAGGAATGCTTCTTGTGGGACCCGATAGTACGTCAACCGTACTTGTTCAAGGTAACATCTCATTCACTATAACTCATCACCGAATACTCCTGGACGGTCACCTGACCAGGCCTCTTACGGTCGGTTGATCGTTGTTCCATGATATCATGTATCCTTACTACGGTACCCCCTAGTTCACGTCGTCCAGTCGGATGCTTGCCCAGTAAGGCATAAACATAAACAATGTTTTCACACTTTTGTGGAGTCATGCTTCTCATCTAAGCCATGATCTCATTCCACAACTTTTATATCACCACACACCCTACCCGGGTTCATCACATTGTTCACAACATCATCTTATTTCAATCTTTCCACACTGTCCCTCGCCAAAGCAGGGACTAGTCGCCTAAGCGACAATCCATCTTTAAATCTCAAATCAACTTAAGCCTTCCTCGCCCAAGCGAAGGTACTATCGCCCAAGCGAGGCCTCTTCTCGCTCAAGCGAGACATCTCTCGCCCAAGCAAGAGAGTTCTAGAAACTCATTAAAATCCTGGGCTTTCTCGCCCAAGCGAGGCCCTTCCTCGCCCAGGCGAGGCTTGCTCACCCAAGCGCGATTCTGTCGCCCAGGCGAGGGAATTCCAGAACCAAAACCTCTCATTGCCCAGTCCTCGCCCAAGCAAGGCTGTGCTCGCCCAGGCGAGAGCTTCTCGCCCAAGCGACAGGGACTTGGACAGAATACCAATTTTTCCTTTTTCGAAAACCGAAACACGTTTAAACATGGTTTTTCAATACATTTCATCAACAATCACATATATTCAAAATCATTCAAACATAAAAATCTTGGGTTTCTTAAAACTCAAGTTAACTCCAAAACCTTTGAGATGGTTTAGGAGATCCGGGTGTCATATTCGGACACCACTATGTCACGATGTATTCTCTCCCACCTTAATGAAACGTGCTTTAACTCATCAACTAAGGGTGGTTTGGTTTCAAGGTTCGAACACCGAAATCTTCGTAACTACCACAATAAAATCCGTTAGTTTCCGATATTTTTAAAATCGTTACCAAAGTACTTAAAATCATTTCTTTTTCCCCCATTGTGATCATACATCCCTTTCATCCATCCGGTCCAACATCACATGTTCTTGACCATCCTTTTTCATTGAAAGTTCGTTCACGATTTCCATCCCTTTTAAAGGTACGGTTTTTAGTACAACTACATATTTCGATTTAAGACGTTCTTTGATAATCTTACTATTTTAAAGTAAGTTATTCAAAGTATCATTTAAGAGTTTTATGAGACATTCATGTACTCATAAACCTTAACATCCTTTTTAACAAAAGTTTCTATTTTTCCAACTTGTTCCAAGCCATGGTTTAAGGCTAAAAACAAATAGAAACACATACATTCTCATTTTTCCAAAACACTTCCTAAAGGTTCATATGATTTCATCATCATCCCCTTTGGCTAAAACAATCAAATACATGTAATAAAACATTATAAAAACTCCATGAACACAAGT
>NC_032026.1:5856056-5860780 GCF_001865875.1 Lupinus angustifolius
TGAGTTCAAGAACCACATCATTTTCGGTTTTGAAGAGAAAATGAGTTAGAAAGCGTTTTAGAAAATTTCAACGGTTGAATATGTTCTCGACATGCTCATGAACAACATACTTAAATCTCATCAACATCCATTGGTTGAATGTTGAGAGATCAAGGATTGAAGATGGAAGAAGCAAATGAGAAATGAGGAGAAAGGATGAAGAGAGGATTTACCTTCTCTTGGAAAATGAAAGAGTGTGAGAGTGAAGTGTGAAGTGTGAGGGTTTAAGGAGAGAAGGGAAATAACCCTCTAGGCAATCATCAAAAAAATCTCCTAGGGTGGCTAATGATGAGCTCATGAGATATTTAAGAAAGTGATGTGAGGTTTGCTTTATGGAAAAGCAAATTTCACATCCCAACGTGAAATGACCACTTCGCGGACACGTGCGATAAATATGTCTGAGTATTATCGGCCAATACTCTTTCGGGTATTATAAATCGCCCGCTTTTAATATGAATCTCGGATTTCGGCATTCCGAGTGAAAAATATTTAGGAAATAGGCATGGGTGTACTCAGGGCCTATATTGACTCTAAATGAAATTAAGAAGCCAACGGCGTGATCAGAATTTGATTCCGAGTTACGGAACTCAAAAACCACTTTTTGAGCCGTAGGGTGAGATTCGGCTCCGACAGCGGTCCGAAACCGACTGTTTCCGATTTACCACTAAATTGGAAATAGAATTACAAGACTAAAACTCGACTTGAGTTTCGTCTAATTCTTTACCGAAAATTCCCAGAAATTCATTTTCGAAAATATAATTAATAACAATATTAATAAAATCTTATAATTCAAAATCGTAAGATTTGCGGTGTTACACCGCGCCTTTGGGTGATTAAATTAGACCATTGTCAATCCACTCCTTTGAGGGGTGTTGTTGATAACTGACCAAGGGGATTTTCCGATTCTGCATTAAAAAAGAAGATGAATAATATCTCGTTAACATATATGCGTTTTTCATTTTGGTTACATAAATTTGTCCGAACATGAAGGGGATCGACATTACATTTAATTACAGTTGTTTAAGCATAAAAATTGTGGAGGTTTGCAGCATTCCACGTCCGGGGTATCTCCTTTCTGGCTAAATCTTCCAATTTGTAAGCACCTTTACTAATATTACTAACCACCTGATAAGGCGCTTCCCAATTTGGTGCCAACTTTCCTTTGGCCTGACCAATATCTACTCTTTGGAGAAAAAAAGTCCCAACCTCGAAGCTTCTGGGGACCACCGACAAGTTGTATTTATGTGATGTTCATCTTTTTAGGGTCACCTCTCGTATCCGAGCATGTTCCCTTTTTCTTTAATCTAATCTAGATTGTGTTTTAGGAGGGTCGGATTGGTTTCTTCATCAAAACTACAGGGTCCTCCAAGTGGGCTCGCCTATTTCTATCGGGATCATGGCCTCAACACCATATGTAAGGTTGAACGGTGACTCTTTGGTAGTGGAATGAGGAGTCGTTTAGTAAGCCCAATCTACATTGTGAAGTTGGTCGGGCCATGTACCTTTAGCTTCATCTAGTCTTATCTTGATTCCCGTCAGAATGACCTTGTTGGCCGCTTCTGCTCGTCCATTCGTATGAGGATGTTCAACTAAAGTGAAGTGTTGTTTGATATGCAAGCAAACAGTAGTTCTTGGAACTTTTGATACAAAAATTGGGTACCATTATCTGTTACGACGATAGCTGAGATTCTGAATCGGGTGATGATATTCCTCCAAGTAAACTTCCAGATGTTCACTAAAGTGATGGTTGATAAGGCTTCAGCTTCTATCGACCTGGTGAAGTAATCGACTACGACTACTAGAAACTATTGTTTTTTGACTTCTGGAGGGAAGGATCCTAAGATGTCCATGCACCATCTACAAAATGGTCAAGGGGTGATTGTAGTGGTGAGTTTCTCAGGTGGGGTTTTATGAAAGTCGGCGAATAACTGACACTATGTACACTTCTTGGTTAGTCCTGAGGCATATTTTTCCATAGTCGGCCATTAGTATCCCGATCGTAACACTCTCTTTACCAGGGAAGCTGCACCGAGGTGGTGTCCGCAACTTCCTTCATGAACTTCCTTAAGTACATATTATGCCCCAACGAGGCATTTAAGAAGAGGAGTGGGTAAGTCCCAACAATATAATGAGCCTTGGACCAACATATACTAGGAATTGCATTGAAGGAACGTGTACTTTTCTTTCTAGTTTGTAGGAAGATCACCATTTAGAAGATACCTGATGATATGGCCAATCTAGTCATCGGGATAGGTACCTACTCAATGGCCATGACGTTGGGCTTGAGAATTGTTCTCTAAATAACTGATGTGTTGTTGCTCAGGCTCTTTGTGTTGGCCAACATGGAAATGATGTCCGCCTGAGTGTTCTGTTCTTTCGGAACATGCTAAATAATGGCTACTTCGAACATAGCCATTAACTCTTTCACCTTCGCCAGGTACTTACTCAACAATGTGGCTTTAGTCTGGTAAGCACCGGTTATCTGTGATACTTCTAATTGAGAATCGCTGTCGATGACGACCTTCTCGACATCGACCTTTTTTGCTAGCTGAAACCCGACTATGCATGCCTCACATTCAGCCTGATTGTGTGAATTTCAGAAGGTGAAAGTCAGTGAATGTTCAATAGTCACCTCATGACCATTATCTAGCAATATCCTGGCCCCGCACCCTTTGGGGTTGGATGATCCGTCCATGTAAATGGTCCAGGTTTGCCCTTGGTTATCCGGCTGTATGGTCAACTCGACAACAAAATCTGAGAGGACCTGACTTTTAATATTTGTCTGTGGTTCATACCAATTATCAAATTGTGAAAGTTCGATGGACCAAGAAATCATCCGGTTAGCCAGTTCCGACTTGTGCAGAATATTCTTGATGGGTTGGTTGGTTCACACCATTGTAGGATGAGATTGAAAATATTGTCGCAACCGCCTTGTGGTCACTAAGAAGCCACATGCTACTTTTTCCAACTACTGATATCCGAGCTCTAGACCTTGTAGTGCTTTACTTATGAAATAAACCGGACTCTAACCTTATTCAGTTTAACGGATCAGTGCGACAACCACAACTTCATTGGCTAATGTTATGTAAACATACAACACCTCACCGAGTGCAAGTTTAGTGAGTACTGCAGGAGTAGTCAAATACTGCTTGTAGATGTGAATGGGTTTTTCACAATCATCTGACCATTCAAACTTCTTAATTTTATTCAATAACTGGAAAAGTGGGAGGGAATGATTGGTGGTAGTTGGGAGAAACCTAGACAAAGCCACTAATGAGCCATTTAGTTGTTGAACCTCTTTTATTGACTAGGGGTTTCTCATATTGACTAGTTGTTCCAAGGAATTTCCTGGCTTCCACCCGAATATGTATTTCTCCAGGTTAAGTCGCATGTTGTACATGTGAAGCTGCTAAAAAAATGTTTTCAAGAATAGAGACATGATCTTCTTGTGGAAGGCTTTTGGCGATCATGTCATCCATATATATCTCCATGTGTTGTCCAATCTGATCACCTAATACATTGCTCATCATTATTTGGTAAGTAGCCATGCGTTTTTAGACCAAATGACATGACGGTGTAACAATAAGTTGCCTTATTAGTGATGAAAGCAATCTTCTCTTGGTCAGACACGTACATATGGATCTAATTATAACCCGAAAAGGCATCCATGATAAATAATATTGATAGCCGAAGGAATCATCCACCAAATGATTAATGTTCGAGAGATGATATGGATCTTTCGGGCATACTTTGTTCAGGTATGCATAGTCCATACACATTCGCCATTCTCTGGATGTTTTTTTAACTAGCACCATGTTTGCCATCTAGGTGGTGTAGGTTTTCTTCCGGATGAACTCAACTTCAAGGAGCTCAATGGTTTTTTGGGTGACGTCTACTGTCCTCTCGACTCCCATCTTTCTTCGTTTTTTTGTGACCAATTTGCCCCTGTGTTAGTTTTCAATCGGTGGACATAGTGAAGGATCGATTTCGAGCATGTCAGCAGCAGACCAAGCAAATAGGTCCTTGTTGTCATTCAAACACTTCACCAGCCTTGACTTTTGGGTTTCTGAGAGTGTGTTGCCACGTATACCAAGTTATCATTTTTTGGGATGTAATTCTTCCTTGTCATCTCGAACATCTAATTCGACCAAATGAACCCCCTCGGTCTTTTCGTTTGGGGTGGTCCTCTTCTTGTTCTTTGGCTTGGTCTGAGGCTCATTAGATAGCAAATTTTGACACTGTGTTGATTTTCCTTGACCGTGCATACTCGGAGGTTAGAGGAGAGGAACTTCAGGCATAAATGTACTTGGAGACCACTGCTTCAAGAGGATTCAGTGTAGGTAGGCCCAAA
Organism: Lupinus angustifolius; assembly: GCF_001865875.1. Lineage (NCBI taxonomy): Eukaryota > Viridiplantae > Streptophyta > Magnoliopsida > Fabales > Fabaceae > Lupinus > Lupinus angustifolius. Next base: position 5,860,447 of record NC_032026.1, read on the forward strand.
ATGGCGTTGTATACTAACTTGTAATTGATGACCAGGAATTCTGTTTGAAGTGTTCTACTCAGGGGTTGGTCGCTAATTGTCATCCACACGTCCACATAACCTTGTGTAGTAATTCCTTGGCCAGTGAAACCTACCAGTTGTCCATCATAAGGTTAGAGATCTTAGTTGCTTAGCTCCATTTTTTCAAACAGATCTTAGAACATAATGTTTTTTGAACTCTCTTGGTCGACAAAAAGTCTGCCAACTTTCTTATTATTAACTTAATAGTGATGACCAAGGGATCATAATGCCCCCAAACGACACCTTTATAATCATGATCATCGAATGAAATTGG
>NC_032026.1:5860880-5874595 GCF_001865875.1 Lupinus angustifolius
CCTATTAAGGTGCTGATGGCGAGTGTCTCTGGAAGTTGCTTACATGACCTCCCTTACACACCTCTTCTAGGCTAACCTGGAAGTGTCCCCTACAACAAATCCCCCGAAAATGGTGTTAATATCAACCAGGCTCTTCTGTCTTTGATTTTTTTAATGATACCTATTAGCTTGGTCCCTGTTCGGAGGACGCCCTTGTTGAATTCTTGGTAGGGAATGTCTTCTAGGGGGACTAGGACGACGAGATGGGGGTGACTGCCTTTCCTGAGTTCCCCAGGCGATGAAGCGCTGTAGGTGGCCGACTTGTATGAGGTCTTCTATTGTGTCTCGTAATTGAGTGCAATATTCTGTCACATGGCCAAACATGGTTTGAAATTCGCAATATTTGGACCGGTCTTTGGCCCCATCTTCATGTTCGGATTAGGTTTAGGGAGGTTGACGAGGTGGATGGCCATGACCTCTTGCAGGATTCTGGAGCGGCTAGCATTGATGGGAGTGTAGACCTTGGATTTTATGGGCAATTTTAGGGGGTCATTTTTGGGAGGGTCATGAAACATTAGTCGTTTGTCTTCCTCTGAGGGGTGATACTCATTGTGCTTAGTGGATGACCGGATATGATGAGTTTCCTATAGGTTAATGAACTGTTGGGCCTTGGAGCAGAGTTCCTCCATTGTGAGGTCAAAATATTTGGTCAATTCTTGTCTGAAAAGACCATCTTGCAGTCTTGTGACTAACTTATGCATCGCCATATTGGGGCTTTGGGTGCAGACTTTCATTGCTTCCGCATTAAATTTCTCTAGATATGCACGGATGGGCTTGTGTGGACCTTGCAGAATACCAGACAAGGTATATGATGACCTTGGCTGCTCTTTTCTAGCCATAAATCTGATGTTCAACTTGTCAGCCAAGGTATACCATTGGTCTATGCTCTTGGGTACCAGCCGTGTGAACCACTACAGAGCAGGGCATTCTAAGTCGAGTGGGGAGGATCGACACATAATAGGATCTGAGGCTCCATGGAAGAGCATGATCGCTTCAAAGGCATCAATGTGGTCTTGAGGGTCAGAAGTCCCATCATACTGGTCGATATTATTTGGGCGAGCTAAGTTTTTGGGTGTGGGGAAGGACATGATTGCTTATATGAAGGGTTGTTTGGCTCCATCGAAATTGTGGTCAGGTGGGCGGTTAGTATTTGTGGTCTTTGTGTTTAGGGGGGTTGTGACATGGGGCGGGATTCTCCTACAGACTCGACATATTGCTCTTCGACAACTGGCTGCAATGATCTATTGCTAAGGTCTGGTCTAGGCTGACGAAGCTCTACTAATAATTGGCCTTGTTGTGGAATGATCTGCCCATGTGTTCGTATCATTTGTAGAAGTCATTGGGTGGTCAATGGTTGTTGCTCTAGGATAGGAGGGTGGCTTTGGCTTTCTTTTGAGATGGTTGTATTTGTGTTGGAGGTTCGATGGAAGTAGTATGGTGGTTGAGAGGCATATTTTTTGTTACAGGTTCTATTTGGTTGGGAGGATGTGCTTGGTTTCGGGTGGTCACCATGGTGTAGGTTCCCTAGAGACAGTGCCAGTGGTTTTTAGTGGTTGGCCACATGATTGGAGTAGGGTGCCCGGTTGGAGTGTCCTATCTTAGAATTTGGACAGAGTGGAGCTTGGACCCTCCGGTGGAGCCGCGGAGGTACTTGAAAAGGTTCTCCGGCGATCAAGTTAGTATGAGACTTAGAAGAAGTGTTAGAGAGTAAATATCAGGGAGATAAGGGTAAGGAGTAATGAGAGTAAATGCTAGCAATAAAATGGTTAGTGATCAATGAATGAATATATTTCCTTTAAGGGGACACCCCCTATTTATAGTAATTGAGATGAATGATGTGTCGCTTGTACAATGGTTGATTGTGACTTATAGTAGGTATATCAGGCATGTAATAGACATGTTCTCGCTGTATTGTAGGTGTGTCCTTACCGTAATGGCAGAGGGACATGCATGATTTGCAGGCGGCATGGCAGTGCCTTGTTGGGGATGCATTAAATGTGGTGTTAGAGGAAATCATGATGATTATTAGAGAGTTACGAAAGCTTCCAGGTTGTTCTTATTCGGTTCTTAGTTGGTTGGGAACAATGCCATCTCGGGCGGGTGAGGTACCCGATTGATCGAGATGGAACACTTGGCAAGTTAGGTATTGCAGAAGTGAGAGCATCAATCATTTATAACGACTTGTGGTGTGCAAAATTGGTTGAAATATTTTGTTTAAGAAATTTTGTAATCGTTTTGTCATGAACAGCGGCAGATGCAATTGCTTCTATCCATTTTGACACATATTCCACCCAACAAGGATATACAAATTTGTGTGAGAGGAAAGAAATGGTTCTATAAAATCGATGCCCTAGCAATCGGACACCTATACATCTAAAATATTTCAGAGTGGCATCTCGCTCCACTTATCGATTCCCCCACTTCTTTGAAATTTATCACAACTCTGTACCTGACAATGTGCATCCTGAAAACTTATGAGACCATAAGTCCCTGTCTAGAGAACCTTAGCAGCGGTTCTCGATCCATTATAGTGCTCGCCTTAGGGTGAGTTATGACAATGACAAAGGATACTCCTTGCTTCATCTGACCCTATACACCAGCAAAGTAACCCATCAAAACCAATTTTAAAAAGACGAGAATCATCCCAAAGATAATGAGTAGCATCCCTAAGAAAATTTTTCTGTTGTTGGTAAGAAAAATGTAGAAGGATTCATGCCGCATTATAATTGGACATATTAGTAAATCACGGTCTCTCGTGTATATGAAAAAGTTTCTCTTCCGAAAATTCATCGATAATTTCTATTTTTTAGTGATCACCTCAAAATTGATCAACCTCGAGAGGTGATAATCAATCACATTTTCCTTGTCATTTTTTCTTCGATTTTTAGATCAAACTCTTGAAGCAACAAATCCTAGTGAATTATTCGCAGTTTGTATTCCATCTTACTCCATAAGTACTTTATAGTGCCATGGTGACTGTAAATAAAAACCTTAGAGCCTATGAGGTAGCTATTGGATTTTTTAAATGCATACATTATGGTCAAGAACTTTTTTCAGTAGTTGCATAGTTAGTTTGTGCAACATTTAAAACCTTGTTGTTAGAGTGTATAACATGGAAATTTTGCTCTTTCCTTTATCCTAGTACAACTTGATAGCATAATCACTTGCATCACACATAAGTTCAAAATCAGTTTCCCAATTGGGTGCAGTGATTATCATAGTGATAATTAGGTTCTGCTTAAGCCCCTCAAAAGCTCGCTAGCAAGACTCATCAAAGTGGAAGGGAAAGTCTATATTCATCAAATTGCTTAGAGGCTTAACAATTTGAGAGAAGTCTTTAATGAAGACCCAATATAACAAATAATATCCAAGAAAACTACCAATTCCCTTGACATTAGCTGGATCCAGAATCTTTTCTATGACTTCTACTTTGGTTTGATCAACCTTGAGCCTTTTAGCAGAAATTTTATGCCATAAAATGAACCTTTTCCCAATTCAAGACCAAGTTGATCTCAATACATCTCTTTAGCATGGTCTTAATATTTCTTAGACAAAGTTCAAAAGAGACCCCAAACATGGAAAAACATCAATGAATAACTCGATGCACTGTTCAACAAGATCAGAGAAGATGACACTCATACATCTATGAAAGTAAGGGTAAGGGTATCAATTCTGGTTTCTTATCCTGGATAAGCTCATTAGCTCGTGCTTCCACATCCTCAGATAATGTGGAAGGCTCAAAGTCAAATAAATAACTCTCCAAGACCTCCTCTAAGGGTTCTAACAAATGTGCCTCGTCCTCGGCCTCTTTGCGCACATAATCTATTACATCCAATGTAAAACAATAACCTTTTTCGTTTGGTTAGTGATCGAGGCCATACCCGATACAAATAATATAACAATTAAAAACTGCAATACTAGGAAGTGACTCGTAGGTCATTTCCCAAGGATTATCTTTCAAACAAAGCTTCAAACACCTTATACTCACACACAAGGGGTTTTTTGTTGTTGGATAGTATGAACATAAATCAAATTCAGAAACAATAGTTAAGAAATGTAATAAAATGGCTAAATCCCTTTGGTTCGTTAGTTCACAACTCAATCCTCGGTTTCAAAAGATTAATTTCAGATTACAAACACCATCTTCCTAATTTGCACAGTTTCATAACCTAAGCCTTTAACTAAGCGAAATCAACATAAGCATGTAAGATTAACAAATCTAAACAAACTAAGCGTTTATGCACTAGAGAGGAAATCAACTAAACGAAGATAAACTCACAAACCAATTTTCTAAACAATAGGATTAAGCAACCACATTCAGAAATAGGATAGAGAAATCAATAGTAAGAAACCGAAAATGCATTAATAACAAAACCTCGAAAGTTGTGATACATTACCAAAGGAATTTAGTCTAAAAGTTTAGCCTTCCATGGAGTGGAAGAAGAAAACTGAAAAATGAAGAAGAAGTATGAAACCCTAGCAGAGCAAAAGAGGGAAAATGAAAATGTATTTATGTTTCAAAGTGAGGAAAAGTAAAAGTGTGTGTGTTTGGAGTGGGGAATCTGAATTTAACCCCTCCAACACACATAAAATCGATTTGGGCCTAAATAATGGGCCCAAAACTAAGTTGCAATAAAAAACTCCTAAAATAAAAATACAATCTTCACTTCAACACATATCCTCCACTTCCATAATGCCCAAAATGTCATTTGTGCCAAATATGATCTGAAAATGATAATAGATTTAATTAGGCCAAATAATCCCAAATTAACTCATTTTAGGAATATTAGTTCAATAAAGTCTAAAACACTAAACCATGTGAAACAAAGTCAATTAGGCACCAAGAATCATCAATCATGCTAAATTATGGTTATGAATAGTGTGTAATATATTGTTCATCAGATAGTGCGTGGCCTCAAAGACATCAAAGTTCACATCAATAGTGTGTAATATATTGTTCAAGTTCACATCAATGTCTAGGATAAAGAATTCGGCAGGAAAGACATATTTATCCACTATTACCAAAACATCATGTACAACTCCATGAGGATATTTCACAGACTAGTATATGAGTTGTAGATGTTGGGTAAAATCAAAGTAAAACACACCTAGATGGGGTGAATAGGTGTAGCGGTTCACTGAAGTCGTTTTTCTGGTTAATCGTGAATATCACAAACATAATCTAAGATAATTCGTTATTTACATAGTAAACGATTATTAAGAGAGAGTAATCAATTTTTCTAATTCTTGAAATCTTGAATTAAACGGTTTCTTGCAGAACAAGTTTTTACCAAAACCAATCTTTATAGATTCAAATGACTTAATGACAATGTACCAAATGATAAATCAACAACTTTCAGATCAAGAGTCAATTAAGCATCATAAAGAATAAATAAAGAAAATACATAAAGACTAAATTGTAAAGAGATAAAGGATAAAAAGAATGCGCCAAGGAATTTTATCCTAGTTCGTTTGCAGGTCCACTTGCAAACTACATCCAGACTACCCATTCTAATCTCAGGAGATTTTATTCACTATGGAATCAAATGTAATTTACAATCACACTTCTAATAACTCTACAAAAGCTTCTTTCTCAGCCCTAGAGTCTATCACACCAATTGACCTCTAACCCGTCTGTTTAGGAGACCTACTCATGGTATAGCCCCAACTGCTGATCACTCCCAACCAAAACTTTGTAAAGTGTGAAGATACAAAACCTAACCGCAACTAGACTCTAACACTAATTCTCAACACCCTTGAGAATCTCAATTCACTTGGTTAATGAAAGATAAATCTGAGTAATTTTCACCTTGAATGTGTTAATACATGACTAAACTCAGAACTAAACTTAATAACATATATCTCACGAGAACCCTAGATTCTAATGAAGATTTATGCAAGGTTTTGTGGATATGCACTCTATTGAATATGAAAATTCAATCTCTTTTCTCTTGAAGTTCAAAGAAACACTAACTGAAATCAATAGAAGATTTCGCTTAGAGAATTCATAAAAAATATGAAATTTTGAAAACTAACATTCTGAACCAATGAGAAGAAAAACAGTTTCTATACAAAACATTTTTTTTGTTTGATCTGGCCGATTATCTAAACTGGTAATTGATTATCGACTAGCTAAAAACAAGATATTTGATGGACATAATCGATTATTACTTTTGATAATAGATTATTGATGCCAAAAGATCAAAATCTTTAGCTACTAGAATTCAGAATAATAGATTATTATAATGCCTAATTGATTATCAGATTCCATGACTGGATAATTGATTATCATTTCATGTTAATCGATTAATAGAGTTGAAGAGTAGTTTCTTTGATGTGAAATGAACCTCTTACATGATGAATGTGTATGTGAAATGAACCTCAAAATATGTACTCTTTTATGGCATGAAATCATGTATGATCAATGCAATGCATGAATACTATCTAATCATGTATGGATGAATAAAATGTTTCATTTTATGTAAGTCATTTTTACGTCTTGTGAGACTTTCATCTTAGGTTCACCTAACCTTGACTCAATCTAAGCAATCATCTTAGGACTTCTATAAAACATAAATGTTTCTCCTATATCTATGATGACCTTGAGTCTTGGCATGTTGCTTGTAAAGTTGCATTCATCTTCAAGCTTTCACATAGTCTTTGTCTTCTTAACGTTCTTGTCTTTATCAAAACTAAGTAAGTCAATCACACTTATAGCCTTTGACTCCTATTGCAATGTCAATCTCCCCCTTTTGATAATGACAAACTTTGACAAATTTTGAACAATTTCACTCATTTTATGAGCTTGATGACGATCAACTTGATATTTTGCCAAGGTTTTAAAAATGTAAGGGTTGCTCCCCTTCACTTTGTTCTCTCCCCTTAATCTATGCAAGAGGTAGTGTGGGTAGCATAAGTCATTCTCCACCCTTACATAGGTTTGCAGAAGCATAAAAAATACAACCTACAAAATTCAAACAACATTTCCCCCCCTTTTGGAATGATAAAAAAGTAATGATCATCTAACCCACTATTTAACCCATGATTTAATCCATCACTAAAAAAATGGATTTGAGTCTCCTCATCTAACCCATGATTTGGACATTTCCGCAACAATGACATGTATCATTCTCATGCTTCACCAAGTGTATCATTGGAGCCTTGGGAAATATCGATATCTTTGTCTTGGCTTCCATATTTTTTTACATGGGAAAAGAATCGAGCCCAAGACCTAGTTCTTTGCTGAGTCCAATCCACCACCGTCGATGAATGTTGGTCTAAAGGTAATTCTTTGGCTTTACCAAGTAAGGAGAATTGGAACATCCTCCAGAACACCATGTGTTCTTGATAAGTGCCAAAAATACCTAATTTTCATATACTCTTCATGACACTTATCCTATGCAAAAAGGTGAAAACCAACTTAATTCAACACGTTTTAGATAAAATTTGTATGTTTGAATAATATAATTTTTGATCACCTCTTGTCCAAGTTTCCCTTGAATTTTGTAGGAAAATGATTAATTCAAAAGAAAGCCAAGAATGCATGCCAAATCACAAGCCAAAAGTCCAAATGAAATGCTCAAAACAAACAAGCTAAGTATGGCATGTTGTGTGCTTAAGCTTGTCACCATAAAGATGACTTAGGCTTGAAGAAATGTACTTTTCTTCACCTTGAAGAAACCCAAGCTAGGTATGCAAAACAAAGCACAAACTCAAAAGCTTACCTAGACTTGAAGAAATCATGCCAAAAGTGCCAAGTAACCAACTAGAATCTACTCATGAATCATTGAACAAAGGTTGCTTCGGCTTGAAGAAAGGTTGGTTCCTTCACCATGAAGGAACCAAGCAGCTGGGCGTGGACCAGGTGTGAGTTGGGCGGCCAAGCAACACATAGACCCATCCATGAAGAAAGCTTGGCCAACTCATGAAGCAACTTGCCTATTCTTTGCTTGAAGGCCAAGCACATGACCTAATGCATGACATATGTTCTGAACAAGCAAGTAGGAGATATCACCATGAATGTAGCCTAGCCCACAATAGGCTGTCCAAGCTAGCTGCCCAAGATGGGACAAGCTGCTGACTCACCAGCTTGGGTGAGCTTGGTCAGGTGCTAGGTGGCTAGAAAGGGAAGCTAAGCACCCATTACTTTGCCTATAAAAGGCATACCCACCTCCTCACTTGAACATATTGTAAATTCTTTGTAATTTCTTCTCTTTCTTTCATTTTCGGTTCTCTTTCACTTCAGAGTGTTTTTAGGCTTTTTTTAGGAGTTTTTTTCTTAGAATTCAAGAGGAGAATGGAGTTGGAAAATGAGGTGCAAAAACATGATTTTGTAACATCATTTGGAATGGAAATCATCTCATCCTTGGATAGATGGCTCATGCTCCTACATATTGACTTGGATTATAGTGTAAGGTTATTTCTTTTCTTCTTTTGTATCATATTTTGAATTCAATACATTCTAGTTATTACTTTTGGTTAAGTTTTGATTCTTTGTGAAGTTCTTAATGCGGTTTTAGCTTGATCACCTAAAACTTGATTTAATGATCCAAAAATCCTTCTTCTTAAAGTCTTGACAAATGAACTAAAAATTAGGAATACACCTTAGTTCATTTGCCAAATCAAAGCATCCATTTTAAGCAACTTGTAGTCAAGACTAATCAATGTTTACGGAGCCTAAAATAAGGAGTGACAACTTATTTCGTCGAGTGACAGTTTTCTATTGATTAGTGTATTTTGCAAGGTTTGAAAATCATTTTTCTCGCCAGGGGACTAGGGGAAATTTTATGAACAAATATTTGGAATTAATCGAAAGTATAACACATCACTTCTAATGTTTTCTAAATCATTTGAGTCAAGAATTAATTCCATCTTTCAAATCATTTTTACCCTCTTGAATTTGTAAATAGTTAGTTCTTTACTTTTTCATGTTTCTTAGTTCATAAAATAATAAAAACAACTTTATATGTTACTATTAGAAAATTCCTTGTGATTCGACATAACCCTATACTATACTACAATTGAATCTTGGAAGAGATGCAAATGTAAAATATTAAAGTGTTAACTTATAAGTTTTATTTGTTGACAAAGAAAGAAACCTTGAATCAAAGTGCAATATAATTCATAAATTGTATCTTTGTGAAAAGGAAAAATACACAGTCATAATGAGTGATCTAACTACTAACTTTTACTTTCTGTCATTTATTTTTTGCATCTAACATTTATTTTTTGTCATTTAAATTCTGCAACTAACTATTTATTGCTCTATTTATTTATTCTTTACCAACCTTCCATAAGAAAGTAGTTCGGTTAATAAAGGAAAACAAAAAATAAATATCACTGATTATCACTTGTGTTAATTCACTAAATTCATATAATTAAACCGACGTTGGAATTTATTCCAACAAAGCCGAGATGACGAGTAAAGAATCAACCTGTCATTAAATAAAATAATCAGGAAGTTGGTGCCCCAAAATAAAGCAAGCAGGAAATATCTTTCAACAGTTCTTCAGTTTCGGTTAAACTAATCGTTCTGCATAAAACCTGAGCAAATAAGAAAGTGGATCCTCATAATAAGTCCTGTAAAAGGATTAGCTACGACTAACTGAACTAGTATTGTTTTCATCTATAATTGTCGAGCATTCCTAAGGGAATATCTCAACACATCATTATTATCTTGATTAAAGTTCATACCTCCCAAACCACAAACCACCTACGAGGTTTGCGTTTTGCAGTTCGTTGTCAATAGCTTACTCTCAATGGTGCTCCTCTATTATGGACGATAGGTTGGTTGAAGTTTCTCCGTGTTTCTCACATTGTCTAGCAAGTTGTCATTGCTTCCTTGCTCGACTATTATTCCTCCTCGCGATGTGTTTGATATCCGGAAAAAAACTAATTGATCCTCTAGAGTTCTACCTCATATACACGAAGATAAATAAGCTGCAATCATGGGTCATATTTTCAAAACCATTAAAATAATATAGGAAAAATTAGAATTTAGAAACATGAAATAACAAGAATTGTTGCTATGCTAAATATCTAGATGCAAGTCCCCAGCAACGCCACAACTTTTCTAACTGGCAAATTGGTTTGTAAATTACCAAACAATGTTGTAAATAAATATAGAATGGGTTCATCAGATGCAGGAGGAGTCGGTGGATACTAGTCTGTCAATCAATAATTCTATTCTAAGTTACTTTCATATGAGTTTTTAGATTGACGATTACACTATAAATGACTATTAGGTTAAAATACTTTGATGAAAGATATTGGGATCAAATTTCCTACTCAATATCAATTAGTACACGACTCAATAATATTAATTAATTTACCAATGATTCTTCTATACAAATGATCTTAAATGTACTAAAAGCTAATGTCTTAAATCAATTTAGTAGCTTATGCAATAAAGTTCTATGTCTAGTAACTTTACATACAAGATTAAGAATTATGACTCACAAAATAATATCTCTTTGTCTTGTAGTCTATGCATGTGAAACTGAGTTAAATGCAACACCTCAAATATACTAATCGTGAATGTCTAGCAACTAATTTAACAAGATGAAGATATATGAACCATTAAGCATACATTTATGTCTAGTAATATATACTAACAAGTTTGAGAGTTATTAAGTTATTGAATTATCTCTATGTCTAGCAACCAAAATAACAACATGGATGAAGTGACAAGTTGGTATAAATCTATGTCTAGCAATTATACCAAATTGGTGAGTTGTATAAAATCAGAATTTATAACAATGATTTCTCTAAGATTTTCATTCACAATTCAATTAATAAGATAATCAAACTTTACGTAAGCATTTAGCACATACATGTAAATGCAAGCATGCATCATATGAGCAGATTGAATATACAAGCATGCATCACATAGATTTTGATGAAGACAAAGTTGTAAACAAAGTTGATGACAAAGTTATAGACAAGTTCAAATACAAGCTTGAATGAAATTGCAAATAGTCAAAGGATGCCATTATAACTGACCTATGAAGTTTTGATGAAGACAAGATCTTACATGGAAGCTTGAAGACTTGGACATCTCAACAAACAACATACCAACAACTCAAGGTCATTGTCATAGAATCTAGGATTGACTTTTTACATTCTAGAGTCCTAAGATGATTGCCTAGTATTGAGTCTTAGGGTAGGTAAACCCAAGATGGAAGTGTCTCACAAAGAATCCAAAAATAAAAATCACATAAAATGAGACATAACATCACACATAAATATATGATCATTAACACTCGTGTATTTGCATTTAGCATACATGATTTTATGCATAAAGGTTAATAATTTCTAAAGTCATGATTGCATGTTCATTCATCATATAGGGTTTCACCATTTAAAGATTGAAAATCCATTTTTAATGAATTTAATCGATTTTTGTAATCAATGAAGTCTTGGTGAAATCCTTAATTAATAAAGGATAGTCATAATCGATTAAATGGGGTTACAATAGCTAACCTTCCAGGATTTCTGTTTATTAGTCGATTAAGTAATCTTTTAATCGATTAAGCCATAACTAAAAGTCTATTTTCAAAAACTCATTAGTCAATTAACATAACAATTTAATCGATTAATATCTGTTATATCAATTATGAGCTAATTATGTTAGTTTTGAAACATAACCTATTCCATTTTTAAAACAGTTTTCTCTTCACCTTTAGAAAGCAAGAACAAAAAAATATCTGAGAGATAATCAACGATTCACTATCTTGATGTATCTTTGAGTTTTCTTGATTTAGCTGTTAGGTATCAGTGGCTAAAATACACCTAGAAGGGGGAGGGGTTGAATAAGTGTAGCGGTCAAAGTATCCGCTTTTTGAAAACAACAAATAATGCTGAAATTCCCCTAGTTTAATCGATTAACACAGAAAGAATAATCGATTAATGCAAGCAATTTAATCGATTAAAATAGCTCAAATAGGACAAGCAGATTCAATTTCTTGCACGACAATCAACTGAGATCGAAGCAAATATATAGAGCTAACAGAAATATCAGAGTTACAACAATACAGTATAGAAAGAGATTATTACAATTAATACAACTATACAAAGTAATCGATTAAAGCAAAAAAGAGAGTAGGGAAAGAAAAAGCCTACAATAAGGTTTTCATCCTGGTTCGTTTGCGGGTCCACTTGCAAACTACATCCAGGCCTCCCGGCTGGGTTGGGAGATTTTTCTTCACTATAATCGAAATAACGTTTTACAAACAATTCTTTCAATTACAGGTTTTATGCAATGACCTCATCAATGGTCTTAGGCTCAATCTGAGATACAAAAGCTACAAAGTTACAAAAGTTTCATAAGGAACTATGGGTTACCTCTCCCATAGATATGTCACCTATTACTTTATCGATTGGGTGAGCTTTCTTGGTTTTCCAGACAACTGGCATATCTGACTGGTCTGAACTTCTTCATTGGTTGCAACATCATCAGACACGGCCTTTATCTTCTCTTTTGGAGAAGATTCGTCAAATTGAACATGGATAGACTATTCTACTTGCATTAAATATTTATTAAACACTCTAAAGGTTTTGCTATGCATCGAGTATCCCAAAAACATTCCTTCATCGGCTTTTGAATCATATTTTCCTAAAGTTCGCTTTCCATTATTTAAGATAAAACATTTGCATCCGAAAGCATGAAGATGAGATATGTTTGGTTTACGGCCTTTCAAAAATTTAATAAGGAGTTTTATTTATATTAGGCCTTAGAAGTACTCGATTTATGACATAGCATGCAGTATGCACTGCATCTGCCCAGAAATATTTGGGAATATTGCTTTCAATAAGCATGGTTCTGGCTAATTCTTCTAGAACACGATTCTTTCTCTCAACAACTCCATTTTGTTGTGGAGCGCGAGGAGCAGAGAATTGATGTAAATTTCCATGCTTATCACAGAATTTATCGAACTGAAAGTTCTCAAATTCTCCCCCGTGATCACTACGTATATATACTATTTTCAGGTTATGTTGGTTTTGGATTTTCTTGGCAAGATTTTTAAAAGATTTGAACGCATCACTTTTTGCAGATAAAAATAATGTCCATGTAAATCGGGAGAAACCATCAACAATAACTAGAGCATAGTAGCTACCACAACTCATGATTTGTGATGGCCCAAACAAGTCCATATGGAGTAACTCCAAAGGCCTTGAAGTGGAGATCACATTTTTCTTTTTAAAAGAGTTTTTGATTTGTTTGCACTTTTGACAAGTGTCACAAATCTCTTTGGTTTTAAAATTTAGTTTTGGTAGCCCCTCAACTAGTTCGTTTGATGATAATTTATCTAGATGTCTTACATGGATATGTGCAACGTGTCTATGCCAATGCCAGATGTCATCTTCTTTTGAAATAAAACATTTTTAAAACAAAGTAGTGACATCATCCAAATTAACCATGTAAATATTATTTATACGATGACCAACAAATTTAACATTATTAGATAAAATGTCACGAATAATACAACACTCAGAATGGAAAGATACACGGTTACCTTTGTCACAGAGTTGGCTTATGGTCAAGAATTTATGTTCTAATCCTTCAACATAGAGTACATTTTCAATAAGAGTATGAGATGAATTTCCAACTGTTCCGGTGCCAAGAATCTTTCCCTTGTTATTGTCTCCGTACGTGATGTATCCTTTACCTTTAAGTG
>NC_032026.1:5874695-5875273 GCF_001865875.1 Lupinus angustifolius
TGTGCTCTTGAAGCTTTCCAAACAATGTGGCTAGAGGCATGGAGTCCAAATCTTTGGATTCCACAATTGCAGTTACTTTCGGCTACCATTTCATGTCAAGACAACGTATAACTTTATTAGTTAATTCTCCTCTGGCAAAAGATTTATCTAGAGCAACTAAATGATTCACGATATGAGTAAATCGCTTTTGCATATCACTGATTGATTCGCTAGGTAACATGCAAAATAGCTCAAACTCGTGGGTCAGCGCATTTAATCTAGCGCGCTTGACTTCGCTAGTGCCTTCGTGAGTCAATTGTAAAGTGTCCCACATTTCTTTTGCATTTTGGCACTGCGAGACCCTAAAGAACTCATCGTAGGATAGGGCCGACGTGATGATATTTTTGGCGCGTAGATTAACACAGAAAGAATAATCGATTAACGCAAGCAATTTAATCGATTAAAACAGCTCAGATAGCACAAACAGATTCAATTTCTTGCACGACAATCAACTGAGATCGAAGCAAATATACAGAGCTAACAGAAATATCATAGTTACAACAATACAGTATAGAAACAGATTATTACAATTAATACAA
>NC_032026.1:5875373-5884502 GCF_001865875.1 Lupinus angustifolius
ATGTATATATATGATGCATGAACATATTATGAATGACATATATCAAAATAAAATGATTTAATGAATTATGTATGAGACATGTATTGAGTTTACCTAAGCCTTAGACTCAACCTAAACTAATTACTAGTCTAAGTCTAATACCAATCTTGAGGCTTAAGCATGTTGATTTGTTGATGCTCTTCAAGCTTTTATGAAACACAAGTTGTCCTCATCAAAACACATTGTGGGCAAGCTTTTTCAAAGTACTCCTCTTGACATGCGTACTTTCATGAGCTTCAAGAGTAAAAAAAGAGATAATAGAGAGAAAAGAGAGAAAAATATTTTCATTGAGCAAAACCATTTTTTCATTCAATTGAAAACACTCATATGATTTCATAATTAGGTCTTAGGGTTGTGTTTCTGAGATATTTCTGTCAAGGGTGATTTGAGCCAATTTTAGAGTTGTAATCCGCACATTCTAGTGTGCAAACTAACTCGGCGAAAGTTCTGAAGTTGAGGAAAATTCTCGTGATGTGTGGTATCATCACAGGTTAAGAATTAGGATTCTTCATTAGATAGAAAGTCTTGATTCGAGTAAGAGTTTCGGTTGGGGTCAAATTGCACGAAAGGTGTGGTATCCTAGTAGGCGTAGATAAGGGGTCAAACTGGGCTGTGTGGCTCGTCGGTTTCAAGAAGGAAGTGTCTGTCTTATTGTATTGGAAGTATGGTTGTAAATTACATTTCTGATTAGTGAAGAAAATCTCCCAGATCAACCGAGAGGACTGGATGCAGTTTGCAGTGGACCGCAAACGAACCAGGATAAAAATCCTCGAGCAAATTTTCTCTATCCCTATCTCTTTATAATTCAGTCTTTATTGCTTCCTGTTTTGATTAGATTACTGTGATTAATTGCTTACTGTTTTAATCTGTTGTTAGATAAGAATCAATCTTAGGATAGTAAAGATAAAAAATTATCACGGTTTTTATGAAGCGAGAAAACTAATTTTCAAAGTAAAACAACAAGGATAATCAATTAACAATCTGATAATAACCGATTAAGTGAATTGTCTTTAATCGATTAACCTTGTTGATAATTGATTAACTACAGCAGCTTTGAATTCTACACAAACATCGGAAAAGCTGGTGTGGTGATCCGCGACACCTATTCACCCTCTTCTAGGTGTAATCATACCTTATTGGTACCCAACATTGAAGACATGGACAAATCAACAAACAACCAAGTCAAAGTCAAGACTCAAGTTCAATCAAGCTCAAGCATTCAAGGAGATCTAGAGGCTAAGTGTTTTTACATTTTCTTAGGTCTTGAGATGTTTGATTGGGTAGAGTCTAGGAGAACCTTACTGTAAGTCTCACAACCTAAAATTGATCATAACTAAAATGAGACTTACATGCATACATATAACATTTACATGCACATGCATAAATACATGATCATATGATTTTGATGAATTAAATAGAGTTTTAAATTATACATCATTCAAAATCATTGATGAGCAATATGTTACACACTATTCATAACTTTATTTTATCATAATTGATGATTCTTGGTGCCTAATTGACTTTCTTTCACATAGTTTAGAATTTTAGACTTTATTGGACTAATATTCCTAAAATGAGTTAATTTGGGATTATTTGGCCTGATTAAATCTATTATCATTTTCAGATCATATTTGGCACCAAGGACATTTGGGAATTATAGAAGTGGAGGATATGTGATGAAATGAGGAGGAGTCTACAAAATTGTATAATGAATTTGTTGAACTACATGAGGAATTGAAAAAGCTTGCTAAGATTAGCATGGATAGAAAATGGGTAATCCAATTGTATGAACAACAAATTATTAAAATGCAAAAGGAGTTAGATGAACTCTTGATTTAATCACCTCTTGCAGCTCATGCGATTGCTCTAAAAATAACTTATGTCAACCTGTTGTATGTGATACTTGCAAGATTTTGCAAACCGAGCATTCCAATTTAAAATAAAAACTCACAAAGCTCACATACCGTAGATATAATCTAGAAACATTACTTGTTGAATCAAGAAATTATGGTAACCATATGGGAATAGGATATAAACCCCCATATAATAAGAAAAGGCCATATAGGAGACCTGTAGTCCATACTCATAAAAAGTCAAATATTTGCATGCCTACATGTTTCTATTGCGGCACTCATGACCATACCCCTGTTGCATGTTATATTAGAAAGTATGGTGTGCCTAATGGTACTCATGTTTGGGTGAAAAGGGGACAATGTCCTTAGGTTACTAACAAAAAAGGACCCAGTATAGTTTGAGTACCTCAATGAAACAAGTAATTTGTTTTGAAGATATGCCTTGAAATGCACGGTGAACACTAGTATCTAGATAGCGGTTGTTCAGGGCATATGACCGGTGGTAGATCGAAATTCCTGGATCTTTCACTTAAAGACAAAGGGTACGCCACCTATGGCGAGAAAAATCGAGGGAAGATACCTGGCATTGGGACAATTAGCAATACTTCTCAAGAAGTGATTGAGAACATGCTCTATATGGAAGACTTGGAGCATAATTTATTAAGTATCATCCAATTATGCGATAAAGGTAACCGAATATCCTTTGATTCTGATTGTTGCATTATTCGTGATAATATATCTAATAATGTTAAGTTTGTTTGTCACCGTATAAACAACATATACATGGTTAATTTGGAGGATGTCACTACATTGCTCTCGAAGTATTTTATCTCTAGAGATAATGACATTTGGCTTTGGCATAGGCGCATTGCACACATACATATTAAACACTTAGATAAATTATCATCTCTCGATTTATTTGTTGGTCTACCTAAACTTAATATCAAATCTAAAGAAGCTTGAGACACTTGCCAAAAGTGTAAGCAAGTTGAAAATTCATTTGCGTCGAAAAATGTGATCTCAACAACAAGGCCTTTGGAGATTCTTCATACGGACCTATTTGGACCATCGCAAATTATGAGTTTCGTAGGTAGTTATTATGCTTCGGTAATCTTAGATGATTTCTCTAGGTTTACATGGACCCTGTTCCTTTCTGCAAAAAATGGCGCTTTCAAATCCTATAAAAGCCTTGTCAAGAAAATCCAAAACCAACTTAACCTGAAAATTGTACATATACGTAGTGACCATGGTGGCGAGTTTGAGAACCACCTGTTCGACAAGTTTTGCGATAAACATGAGATCCTGCACCAATACTCGGCTCCTAGAAATCCTCAACAAAATGAAGTTTTTGAGAGGAAAAATCGTGTATTAGAGGAGCTGGTCAGGACCATGCTAAATGAAAGCAAAGTGCCTAAATACTTTTGGGCAGATGCTTTACATATGACCTGCTATGTCATAAATCGAGTACTTCTTAGGCCTAAATTTTTAAAGACTCCTTATGAGCTTTTGAAAGGCCAAAAACCTAATATATCTCATCTTCATGCTTTTGGATGTAAATGTTTTATTATAAACAATGTAAAACGTGATTTAGGAAAATTTGATTCAAAGGCTGATGAGGGTGTATTTCTAGGGTATGTGATGCATAGTAAGGAATTTAGAGTTTTTAATAAATATACTATGCTTGTAGAAGAATCGATCCAAGTTCATTTTGACGAATCTTCTCCAAAAAAGAAGAGAAATGTTTTATCTGATGATGTTGTAGGTGCTTTGGAAGAAGCGTATACAAAGGACTTGGAAAAGGACCAAGAGGCTCAAGATGATCAAGAATTCAGAGGGGACAATGAGGACAATCCAAGGATGTGGAAAACCAAGAAAGAACATCCACTTGATAAAGTAATAGATGATATCTCTACGGGGGTGGTAACCCATAATTCTGTGCGTAATTTTTGTAATTTTTTAGCTTTCATATCTCAAATAGAACCTAAGACCATAGATGAGGGCATAGAGGATGAGCATTGGGGTATAGCTATGCAAGAGGAGCTAAACCAGTTTGAACGTAATAATGTGTGGGACTTGGTCCCCAAACCAAAAGACCATCTGATAATTGGCACTAAGTGGCTTAATAATATGAAACAAAGCACACCTTGTGGCCAATAAATACAACCAAGAGGAAGGTATAGATGACAATGAAACCTACACCCTTGTTGCGAGGTTAGAGGCCATTAGGATTCAATTGGCATTTGCATCGGTCATGAGTTTTAAATTGTTCCAAATGGATGTCAAGAGCACCTTCTTGAATGGATTCATTCAAGAGGAGGTTTATGTTGAGCAACCGCTCGGTTTTGAAAACTATAAGTTCCCGAACCATGTTTATAAACTTAAATAGGTACTTTATCGCCTAAAGCAAGCTCCTCGAGCTTGTATGATAGACTGAGTACTTTTCTGTTAGAAAAAGGGTTCATAGGGGGCAAAGTCGACACAAATATATATTGATGATGTTATCTTTGGAGCTACTAAGACCTCTTGTGTAAGGATTTTTCTGATTTGATGCAAGGTGAATTTGAAATTTCAATGATGGGAGAGCTTACCTTCTTCCTCATATTACAAATTAAGCAAATGAAAAGCAGTGTATTTGTCCACTAGTCGAAATATTGCAAGGAGTTGCTTCGCAAGTTTGAGATGGAAAAGTGCAAAGAAGCATCCACTCCTATAGTATCCTCATGCTACATAGACAAAGATGAAAAGGAAAAAGCGGTAGAGGTAACTAAATATCGCGGCATGATAGGCTCCCTATTATATTTAATTGTGAGTCCCCCTGATATAATGTTAAGTGTTTGAATGCGTGCGAGATATCAATTTATGCCTAGAGAATCACACTTTAGTTCTATTAAATGAATCATGAGATATCTAAAGGGAACCCTTAATATGGAATTATGGTTGAAAGTGAAAAGAGTCAAGGATAGCACTAGCATGTCTTTGCCTATGTTTTGATGAAGATAAGGTTTCAACAAAGCTTGAAGATGGCTCAACAATCAATAGGCCTTATGCTCATTTGGTCATGTCTAGACTAGGATGTAAATTGTGTCTATAATCTAAGTAGTCTGGGATGTGTGCCATAGTAATTGAGTATAGGTTAGGTGAACCTAGATGCTAGTCTCTTAAGCCATCTTAATTGTCATATCATATTCATGAGATACATCATCTAGTTAATTGTATGTTCATGCATCTAGCATACGTGTTATATGTGCATATTAGGCATAATATAATTGGTAAAGCATGTATATATATTGTGCATAACATATGAGAAGTTTACCATTTGAAACATATGCATAAATATTCCAATTAATCGATTAACGTGGTAACTTAATCGAATAACTCAACTGCTTTTCTTTTAAATATGTATTTTCTGTTTTAACTGATTTTTGTGTCATTCTGTTGCCCCGTTAATCGATTAAAGAGAAGTCTTAATCGATTAACTAGTCTGTTATGTGTTATAAATGAAATTTGTTTTAACTGTTTAACTGTTTTTGCAACGAATGTAACCACCTATGTTTTTGAAACATATGGATGCTATAAAACAATGTCTCAATAATAGGATGGACCATCACTTTCAGTCTCTTAAGGATTCATATCATACAGATTGGGAACATTTTGAGGAACGTCAGAGTGCATACAGTGTGCATACATTGACAACTATTATCAATCCTTGCAGAACTATATTCAGTCTACTAATGAGTCTCAGAATAGAAGAATGATTGCTGAGTTCAACAAGTTGAGTGTCTTCATTAAGGGTGGTTGTAGTTCGTCGACTCCTGACATCCAGAATCCTCCATCTAATCCTTAGATAGGAAACCCTTAGAGCCTTAGTTTACTCTTCCTAGCTAATGGACCTTGTGGATCCTGTTTCCTCTTGAGATCTTATGTTTTGTATTGCATGGCTGTTTTTCATTTTGATTGTAACAACTTTATATCCACTGCTCAACATTTGTTTTACATTTTGTGGTAAAATGTTTTCGAATTATCTCGTTAATACTTGCTTGTTAATTATGTTGCATATAGCACTGTACTTTGTTTAAAATGAATCTTGGTCATGATTGGTATATGCAATTATCTTGAATGATTGTGCCTATTGTAAACTGCTTATATATATCAAATGCGTAATCATCCCATGCTTGATTTTCTTATGCATAACCCTTCATGTCATTCAAATTGTTTTGTGGCAATCTGCTGTCAATTTAATCGATTAACGGTTTCACTTAATCGATTAAATGATGGATAAACTATGAATTTGGTCAAGCTTCTTAACAGCTGGTTAATTAGTTACATACCCAAGATTAATTGATTAATTACAGTCTGTTTTAACCATAATAACTCTCCTAACTTTTGACTAGAATTGAATACGTTTATCTTTTTGATATTGTCAAAAGGGGGAGAAAGGTTGGTTGTTGTGTTACATACATTTTGCAGGTTGTATAATACTTTTTGAAGGTTGTTCTATCAAGCTTCCGTACATAACTTTGCTTACCTACAAGGAACCAATGCGCTTTAACTTTGTTCTCAGAAAAACAACCTTAGTCAACCATTCTGCAAAATCATCATCAAGCTTATCCATCAATAATTGAAGAATTTTGATGAAGTGTTTGTCATCATCAAAAAATGGGAGATTGACAGTGCAAAGAGTCAAGGATAGCACTAGCATGTCTTTGCCTATATTTTGATGAAGACAAGGTTTCAACAAAGCTTGAAGATGGCTCAATAATCAATAGGCCTTATGCTCATTTGGTCATGTCTAGACTAGGATGTAAATTGAGTCTATAATCTAAGTAGTCTGGGATGTGTGTCGTAGTAATTGCGTATAGGTTAGGTGAACCTAGATGCTAGTCTCTTAAGCCATCTTAATTGTCATATCATATTCATGAGATACATCATCTAGTTAATTGTATGTTCATGCATCTATCATACTACTTCCGTATAGTATCTTTATATCCCTAGTAATTGATTATCTACACATTGATATTTCGGATACCATAGTGATGGACTGCTCAAACAAGGATCACTTGATTGGTGAGAGTTTAATTCACAAGATGGGCATCTACAAGTATGGCAACACTTGGCAATATCAAGAGGACTTCAACAATGCCAACCTTGATCCTTCCAGTGAAGATGATCAAGACATGAATTAAGAGCCATTTTCTGCAACTCAGGGGGAGTATTCAGGACACACATGACAAGAACCTACGTTTGGACAAGCTTATATGGATGCTATGGAACAACGTCTCAATAATAGGATGGACCTTCACTTTCAGTCTCTTAAGGATTCCTATCATACGGAATGGGAACATTTTGAGGAACGTCAAAGTGCATACATTGACAACCATTATCAATCCTTGTGGAACTATATTCAGTCTACTAATGAGTCTCAGAATAGAAGAATGATTGTTGAGTTCAACAAGCTGAGTGTCTTCATTAAGGGTGGTTGTAGTTCGTCGACTCCTGACATCCAGAATCCGCCATCTAATCCTTAGATAGGAAACCCTTAGAGCCTTAGTTTAGTCTTCCTAGCTAATGGACTTTGTTGATCATGTTTCCTCTTGAGATCTTATGTTTTATGTTGTGTTACTATTTTTATTTGGATTGTAAAAACTCATATCTATTGTTGAACTAATGTTTTACATTTTGTGGTAAAATGATTTCGAATTATCGCGTTTATACTTGCTTGTTAATTATGTTGCATATAGCACTGTACTTTGTTTAAAATGAATCTTGATCATGATTGGTATATGCAATTATCTTGAATGATTGTGCCTATTGTAAACTGCTTATATATATCAAATGCTTAATCATCCCATGCTTGATTTGCTTATGCATAACCCTTCATGTCATTCAAATTGTTTTGTGGCAATCTGCTGTCAATTTAATCGATTAACGGTTTCACTTAATCGATTAAATGATGGATAAACTATGAATTTGGTCAAGCTTCTTAACAGCTGGTTAATTAGTTACATACCCAAGATTAATTGATTAATTACAGTCTGTTTTAACCATAATAACTCTCCTAACTTTTGACTAGAATTGAATACGTTTATCTTTTTGATATTGTCAAAAGGGGGAGAAAGGTTGGTTGTTGTGTTACATACATTTTGCAGGTTGTATAATACTTTTTGAAGGTTGTTCTATCAAGCTTCCGTACATAACTTTGCTTACCTACAAGGAACCAATGCGCTTTAACTTTGTTCTCAGAAAAACAACCTTAGTCAACCATTCTGCAAAATCATCATCAAGCTTATCCATCAATAATTGAAGAATTTTGATGAAGTGTTTGTCATCATCAAAAAATGGGAGATTGACAGTGCAAAGAGTCAAGGATAGCACTAGCATGTCTTTGCCTATATTTTGATGAAGACAAGGTTTCAACAAAGCTTGAAGATGGCTCAATAATCAATAGGCCTTATGCTCATTTGGTCATGTCTAGACTAGGATGTAAATTGAGTCTATAATCTAAGTAGTCTGGGATGTGTGTCGTAGTAATTGCGTATAGGTTAGGTGAACCTAGATGCTAGTCTCTTAAGCCATCTTAATTGTCATATCATATTCATGAGATACATCATCTAGTTAATTGTATGTTCATGCATCTATCATACGTGTTATATGTGATATTAGGCATAATATAATTGGTAAAGCATGTATATATATTGTGCATAACATATGAGAAGTTTACCATTTGAAACATATGCATAAATGTTCCAGTTAATCGATTAACTCAACTGCTTTTCTTTGAAATATGTGTTTTCTGTTTTAACTGAATTTTGTGTCATTATGTTGCCCCGTTAATCGATTAACTAGTCTGTTATGTGTTATAACTAAAATCTGTTTTAATTGTTTAACTGTTTTTGCAACAAATGTAACCAGCTATTCTCTATGCTATAAATACAAGGCATTATTCAGAAACCCATAGCATTGCGTTCTATTGTATAGGGTTGTTTAGAGAGCATTTTTCATATGTATTTTACTATATTTTGAAAGAGAGTTGTATGCGTGAGAAGAGAGATTATGCTGGTTTAATTGTTGTTATATGCTTACTGTTTTTGCATAATTTTGTATCCATTCTTATCTAGCTCACATGCTCATGCATTAGATTTTGTTAGAGAGAAATCATTTGTATACTGATATTGATTAACTCATTTAAATCTTGATGGCTTAAGTGGTTAGTAAAAGGGTTAATCTTTGAGTCTTTATC
>NC_032026.1:5884602-5885156 GCF_001865875.1 Lupinus angustifolius
GAGAATGAGGAGGAGGATAGGATGAAGAAGAGGACGAGGATGAGGATGAGGATAGGATGAGGACGAGAATGAGGATGAGGATAGGTTGAGGAGGAGGAGGAGGATGAGAATGAGGAAGAGGAAGAGGATGAGGATGAGGACGAAAATGAGGACCAAGATAGGATGAGAAGGAGAATGAGGATGAGGATGAGGAGGAGGATAGGATGTGGACGTGAATGAGGATGAGGATGAAGATGAGGAAGAGGATGAGGATGAGGATAAGGATGAGGATGAGGAACAGGATGAGGAAGAGGATGAGGTCAGGATGAGTATGAGGATAGGATTATGACGAGAATGAGGATGAGGATAGGATGTGGATTTGGTGGAGGATGAGGATAGGATGAGGACGAGAATGAAGATGAGGATAGGATGAGGAGTAGAATGAGGATGAGGAAGAGGATGAATATGAGGATAGGATGAGGATGAGAATGTGGATGATGATAAGGATAGGATGAGGAGGAGGATGAGGATAAGGAAGAGGATGAGAATGAGGATGAGGATGAGGATGAGGATGA
>NC_032026.1:5885256-5885617 GCF_001865875.1 Lupinus angustifolius
ACGAGAATGAGGATGAGGATAGGATGTGGATGAGGACGAGGATGAGGACGAGGATGAGGATAGGATGTGGATGAGGATGACGATGAGGATAGGATGAGGACGAGAATGAGGATGAGGACAGGATGAGGATGAGGTTAGGATGAGGATGAGGATGAGGAAGAGGATGCGGATGAGCAAGTGGACAGGATGAGGATGAGGATGGCGATAAGGAAGAGGATGAGGAAGAGGATGAGGATGAGGAAGAGGATGAGGTTAGACTAAGGATGAGGATGAGGATAGGATGAGGACGAGGATGAGGAAGTGGATGAGGATAAGGAAGAGGGTAGGAGGAGGATGAGGAAGAGGATGAGGATAAGGAGGA
>NC_032026.1:5885717-5886393 GCF_001865875.1 Lupinus angustifolius
AGGATGATGATGAGGATATGATAAGGATGAGGATGAGGATGAGGATGAGGAGGAAGATAGGATGAGGACGAGAATGAGAATTAGGATAGGATGAGGTCAGATGAGGATAGGATGAGGAGTGGAATAAGGATGAGGAAGAGGATAGGATGAGGACGAGAATGAGGAGGAGGATAGGATGAGGAAGAGGACGAGGATGAGGATGAGCTTGGGATGAGGACGAGAATGAGGATGATGATGAGCATAGGATAAGGATTAGGATGAGGATGAGGATGAGGATAAGGAGGAAGATAGGATGAGGACGAGAATGAGAATTAGGATAGGGTGAGGTCAGATGAGGATAGGATGAGGATTGGAATAAGGATGAGGATGAGGATAGGATGAGGACGAGAATGAGGAGGAAGATAGGATGAGGAAGAGGACAAGGATGAGGATGACGATAGGATTAGGACGAGAATGAGGATGAGGATTGGATGAGGAGTATGAGGATGAGGATAGGATGATGATGAGGATGAGGATAGGATGAGGACGAGAATGAGGATGAGGATAGGATGAGGAGGAAGATGAGGATGAGGATGAGGAAAAGGATGAGGTTAGGATGAGGACGAGAATGAGAATGAGGATGACGATGAGGATAGAATGAGGACGAGAATGAGGATGAGGATAGGATGAGGAGTAG
>NC_032026.1:5886493-5886707 GCF_001865875.1 Lupinus angustifolius
GAATGAGGATAGGATGAGGACGAGAAAAAGGATGAGGATGAGGACTAGGATGAGGATAGGATGAGGATGAGAATGAGAATATGGAGGAGCATAGGAGGAGGACGAGGATGAGAATGAGGATAGGATGAGGATGAGGACGAGGATAGGATGAGGAGTAGAATGTGAATGAGGATGAGGATGAGGATGAGGGTGAGGAGGAGGATGAGGATGAGGA
>NC_032026.1:5886807-5887090 GCF_001865875.1 Lupinus angustifolius
GAGAATGAGGATGAGGATAG
The DNA here is from genome assembly GCF_001865875.1 of Lupinus angustifolius. Taxonomy (NCBI): domain Eukaryota; kingdom Viridiplantae; phylum Streptophyta; class Magnoliopsida; order Fabales; family Fabaceae; genus Lupinus; species Lupinus angustifolius. The sequence goes on from NC_032026.1 coordinate 5,886,828, forward strand.
GATGAGGACGAGGACGAGGATGTATATTAGGATGTGGATGAGGATGAGGATGATGATGAGGATAAGATGAGGACGAGGATGAGGATGAGGATGAGGATAGGATGAGGATGAGAATGAGGATAGGATGAGGACGAGAATGAGGATAGGATAAGGATTAGGACGAGCATGAGTATGAGGATAGGATGAGGACGAGAATGCGGATGAGGATAGAATTAGGACGAGGATGAGGATGAGAATAGGATGAGGATTATGATGAGGACGAG
>NC_032026.1:5887190-5888059 GCF_001865875.1 Lupinus angustifolius
GCATAGGATGAGGATGAAGATGAGGAAGAGGATGAGGATTAGGATGAGGATGTGGATAAGGAGGAGGATGAGGATTAGGATGTGGATCAGGATGAGGATAGGAGGAGGATGTGGATGAGGACGAGGATGAGGATAGGAGGAGGATGTGGATGAGGACGAGGATGAGGATAGGAGGAGGATGTGGATGAGGACGAGGATGAGGATAGGAGGAGGATGTGGATGAGGACGAGGATGAGGATAGGAGGAGGATGTGGATGAGGACGAGGATGAGGATAGGAGGAGGATGTGGATGAGGACGAGGATGAGGATAGGAGGAGGATGTGGATGAGGACGAGGATGAGGATAGGAGGAGGATGTGGATGAGGACGAGGATGAGGATAGGAGGAGGATGTGGATGAGGACGAGGATGAGGATAGGAGGAGGATGTGGATGAGGACGAGGATGAGGATAGGAGGAGGATGTGGATGAGGACGAGGATGAGGATAGGATGAGGAGGAGGATGAGGATGAGGATAGGATGAGGACGAGAATGAGGATGACGATAGGATGAGGATGAGGATGAGGAAGACGGTGACGATGAGGAAGAGGATGTGGATGAGGAAGTGGAAAGGATGAGGATGAGAATGAGAATGAGGATATGATGAGGATATGGTGAGGATAGGATGAGGACGAGAATGAGGATAGGATGATGAGTAGAATGAGGATGAGGATAGGATGAGGATGAGAATGTGGATGAGGATAAGGAGGAGGTTGAGAATGAGGAAGAGGACGAGGATAGGATGAGGACGAGAATGAGGATGAGGATAGGATGAGGACGCGAATTTGGATGAGGATAGGATGAGGAGGAGGATGAGGTTAGGATGAGGATGA
>NC_032026.1:5888159-5891210 GCF_001865875.1 Lupinus angustifolius
GTGGATGAGTTTAGGATGAGGAGGAGGAGGAGGTTAGGATGAGGACGAGAATGAGGATGAGGATAGGATGAGGACGAGGATGAGGATAGGATGAAGATGAAGTTAGGATGAAGATAGGAGGAGGATGAGAATGAGGATAGAATGAAGAGGAGCATGAGGAGGAGGAGGATGAGGATGAGGAAGAGGAAAGGATGAGGATCAGGATGAGAATGGAGGATGAAAATAGGATGAGGATGAGGATAGGATGAGGACGAAAATGTGGAAGAGGATGAGGATGAGGATAAGGATAGGAGAAGGAAGAGGATGAGGATGAGGATAAGGATAGGAGAAGGAAGAGGATGAGGATGAGGATAAGGATAGGAGAAGGAAGAGGATGAGGATGAGGATAAGGATAGGAGAAGGAAGAGGATGAGGATGAGGATAAGGATAGGAGAAGGAAGAGGATGAGGATGAGGATAAGGATAGGAGAAGGAAGAGGATGAGGATGAGGATAAGGATAGGAGAAGGAAGAGGATGAGGATGAGGATAAGGATAGGAGAAGGAAGAGGATGAGGATGAGGATAAGGATAGGAGAAGGAAGAGGATGAGGATGAGGATAAGGATAGGAGAAGGAAGAGGATGAGGATGAGGATAAGGATAGGAGAAGGAAGAGGATGAGGATGAGGATAAGGATAGGAGAAGGAAGAGGATGAGGATGAGGATAAGGATAGGAGAAGGAAGAGGATGAGGATGAGGATAAGGATAGGAGAAGGAAGAGGATGAGGATGAGGATAGGATGAGGACGAGAATGAGGATGAGGATGACCAAGAGGATGAGGACGAGGATGTGGATAGGAGGAGGAGGAGGATGAGGTTAGTATGAGGACAAGAATGAGGATGAGGATGAGGATGAGGATGAGGACGAGGATAGGATGAGGAGGAGGATAGGTTGAGGACGAGGATGAAGATAGGATGAGGACGAGAATGAGGATAGGATGAGGACGAGAATGAGGATAGGATGAGGACGAGAATGAGGATAGGATGAGGACGAGAATGAGGATAGGATGAGGACGAGAATGAGGATAGGATGAGGACGAGAATGAGGATAGGATGAGGACGAGAATGAGGATAGGATGAGGACGAGAATGAGGATAGGATGAGGACGAGAATGAGGATAGGATGAGGACGAGAATGAGGATAGGATGAGGACGAGAATGAGGATAGGATGAGGACGAGAATGAGGATAGGATGAGGACGAGAATGAGGATAGGATGAGGACGAGAATGAGGATAGGATGAGGACGAGAATGAGGATAGGATGAGGACGAGAATGAGGATAGGATGAGGACGAGAATGAGGATAGGATGAGGACGAGAATGAGGATAGGATGAGGACGAGAATGAGGATAGGATGAGGACGAGAATGAGGATAGGATGAGGACGAGAATGAGGATAGGATGAGGACGAGAATGAGGATAGGATGAGGACGAGAATGAGGATAGGATGAGGACGAGAATGAGGATAGGATGAGGACGAGAATGAGGATAGGATGAGGACGAGAATGAGGATAGGATGAGGACGAGAATGAGGATAGGATGAGGACGAGAATGAGGATAGGATGAGGACGAGAATGAGGATAGGATGAGGACGAGAATGAGGATAGGATGAGGACGAGAATGAGGATAGGATGAGGACGAGAATGAGGATAGGATGAGGACGAGAATGAGGATAGGATGAGGACGAGAATGAGGATAGGATGAGGACGAGAATGAGGATAGGATGAGGACGAGAATGAGGATAGGATGAGGACGAGAATGAGGATAGGATGAGGACGAGAATGAGGATAGGATGAGGACGAGAATGAGGATAGGATGAGGACGAGAATGAGGATAGGATGAGGACGAGAATGAGGATAGGATGAGGACGAGAATGAGGATAGGATGAGGACGAGAATGAGGATAGGATGAGGACGAGAATGAGGATAGGATGAGGACGAGAATGAGGATAGGATGAGGACGAGAATGAGGATAGGATGAGGACGAGAATGAGGATAGGATGAGGACGAGAATGAGGATAGGATGAGGACGAGAATGAGGATAGGATGAGGACGAGAATGAGGATAGGATGAGGACGAGAATGAGGATAGGATGAGGACGAGAATGAGGATAGGATGAGGACGAGAATGAGGATAGGATGAGGACGAGAATGAGGATAGGATGAGGACGAGAATGAGGATAGGATGAGGACGAGAATGAGGATAGGATGAGGACGAGAATGAGGATAGGATGAGGACGAGAATGAGGATAGGATGAGGACGAGAATGAGGATAGGATGAGGACGAGAATGAGGATAGGATGAGGACGAGAATGAGGATAGGATGAGGACGAGAATGAGGATAGGATGAGGACGAGAATGAGGATAGGATGAGGACGAGAATGAGGATAGGATGAGGACGAGAATGAGGATAGGATGAGGACGAGAATGAGGATAGGATGAGGACGAGAATGAGGATAGGATGAGGACGAGAATGAGGATAGGATGAGGACGAGAATGAGGATAGGATGAGGACGAGAATGAGGATAGGATGAGGACGAGAATGAGGATAGGATGAGGACGAGAATGAGGATAGGATGAGGACGAGAATGAGGATAGGATGAGGACGAGAATGAGGATAGGATGAGGACGAGAATGAGGATAGGATGAGGACGAGAATGAGGATAGGATGAGGACGAGAATGAGGATAGGATGAGGACGAGAATGAGGATAGGATGAGGACGAGAATGAGGATAGGATGAGGACGAGAATGAGGATAGGATGAGGACGAGAATGAGGATAGGATGAGGACGAGAATGAGGATAGGATGAGGACGAGAATGAGGATAGGATGAGGACGAGAATGAGGATAGGATGAGGACGAGAATGAGGATAGGATGAGGACGAGAATGAGGATAGGATGAGGACGAGAATGAGGATGAGGATGAGGACAGGATGAGGACGAGAATGAGGATAGGATGAGGATGAGTATACGATGGGCATGAGGAAGAGGATGAAGATAGGATGAGGACGAGAATGAGGA
>NC_032026.1:5891310-5891558 GCF_001865875.1 Lupinus angustifolius
TGAGGATGAGGATGAGGTTAGGACGAGAATGAGGAGGAGGATAGAACGAGGAAGAAGAAGAGGATGAGGATGAGGATGAGGACGAGAAGGAGGATGAGGATAGGATCAGGAGGAGAATAGGATGAGGATAGGATTGGGATGAGGATGACGATGAGGATGAGGATGAGGATGAGGAAGAGGATAGGAAGAGGATGAGGATGAGGACGAGGATCGGGGTAGGAGGAGGATGAGGATGAGGATAGGATGAG
>NC_032026.1:5891658-5892329 GCF_001865875.1 Lupinus angustifolius
GGATAGGATGAGTATAGGATGAGGATGAAGATGAGGATGAGGATGTGCAAGAGGACGAGGATGAGGATAGGAGGAGGATGAGGATGAGGAGTAGGATAGGATGAGGATGACGATATGATGAGTATAGGATGAGGATGAAGATGAGGAAGAAGATGAGGATGAGGAGTAGGATGAGGATGAGGATGAGGGTGAGGAAGAGGAAGAGGATGAGGATGAGGAGGAGGAGGACGAGGAGGACGAGGATGACGATGAGGAGGAGGATAAGGATAGGAGGAGGACGAGAATGAGGATAGGAAGAGGATGAAGATAGGATGAGGATAAGAATGAGGATTAGGATGGGGATGTGGATGAGGACGACAATGAGGATTAGGATAGGATATTAGGAGTAGAATGAGGATGAGGAAAAGGATGAGGATGCGGATAGGCTGAGGATGAGAACATGGATGAGGATAGGATGAGGACAAGAATGAGAATGAGGATGAGGATGAGGATGAGGATAGGATGAGGAAGAGGAAGAGGATGGGGACGAGGATAGAATGAGGACGAGAATGTGGATGAGGATAGGATGAGGAGGAGGATGAGGATAGGATGAGGACGAGGAGGAGGATGAGGATAGGATGAGGATGAGTATAGGATGAAGAAGTGGATTAGAATGAGGATGAGGATGAGGA
>NC_032026.1:5892429-5894262 GCF_001865875.1 Lupinus angustifolius
ATAGGATGAGGAGGAGGATGAGGATAGGATGAGGATGAGAATAGGATGAGGACGAGAATGAGGATAGGATGAGGACGAGAATGAGGATAGGATGAGGACGAGAATGAGGATAGGATGAGGACGAGAATGAGGATAGGATGAGGACGAGAATGAGGATAGGATGAGGACGAGAATGAGGATAGGATGAGGACGAGAATGAGGATAGGATGAGGACGAGAATGAGGATAGGATGAGGACGAGAATGAGGATAGGATGAGGACGAGAATGAGGATAGGATGAGGACGAGAATGAGGATAGGATGAGGACGAGAATGAGGATAGGATGAGGACGAGAATGAGGATAGGATGAGGACGAGAATGAGGATAGGATGAGGACGAGAATGAGGATAGGATGAGGACGAGAATGAGGATAGGATGAGGACGAGAATGAGGATAGGATGAGGACGAGAATGAGGATAGGATGAGGACGAGAATGAGGATAGGATGAGGACGAGAATGAGGATAGGATGAGGACGAGAATGAGGATAGGATGAGGACGAGAATGAGGATAGGATGAGGACGAGAATGAGGATAGGATGAGGACGAGAATGAGGATAGGATGAGGACGAGAATGAGGATAGGATGAGGACGAGAATGAGGATAGGATGAGGACGAGAATGAGGATAGGATGAGGACGAGAATGAGGATAGGATGAGGACGAGAATGAGGATAGGATGAGGACGAGAATGAGGATAGGATGAGGACGAGAATGAGGATAGGATGAGGACGAGAATGAGGATAGGATGAGGACGAGAATGAGGATAGGATGAGGACGAGAATGAGGATAGGATGAGGACGAGAATGAGGATAGGATGAGGACGAGAATGAGGATAGGATGAGGACGAGAATGAGGATAGGATGAGGACGAGAATGAGGATAGGATGAGGACGAGAATGAGGATAGGATGAGGACGAGAATGAGGATAGGATGAGGACGAGAATGAGGATAGGATGAGGACGAGAATGAGGATAGGATGAGGACGAGAATGAGGATAGGATGAGGACGAGAATGAGGATAGGATGAGGACGAGAATGAGGATAGGATGAGGACGAGAATGAGGATAGGATGAGGACGAGAATGAGGATAGGATGAGGACGAGAATGAGGATAGGATGAGGACGAGAATGAGGATAGGATGAGGACGAGAATGAGGATAGGATGAGGACGAGAATGAGGATAGGATGAGGACGAGAATGAGGATAGGATGAGGACGAGAATGAGGATAGGATGAGGACGAGAATGAGGATAGGATGAGGACGAGAATGAGGATAGGATGAGGACGAGAATGAGGATAGGATGAGGACGAGAATGAGGATAGGATGAGGACGAGAATGAGGATAGGATGAGGACGAGAATGAGGATAGGATGAGGACGAGAATGAGGATAGGATGAGGACGAGAATGAGGATAGGATGAGGACGAGAATGAGGATAGGATGAGGACGAGAATGAGGATAGGATGAGGACGAGAATGAGGATAGGATGAGGACGAGAATGAGGATAGGATGAGGACGAGAATGAGGATAGGATGAGGACGAGAATGAGGATAGGATGAGGACGAGAATGAGGATGAGGATAGGATGAGGACGAGGATGAGGATAGGACGGGGACGGGATTAGGACGAGAATTAGGATGAGGACGAGAATGAGGATAGGATGAGGACTAGGATGAGGACAGGATGATGACGAGAATAAGGATGAGGATAGCATGAGGAGTAGATTGAGGATGAGGATAGGATGGGGATGAGAATGTGGAAGATGATGTGGATGAGGATAAGGATAGGATGAGGAAGAGGATG
>NC_032026.1:5894362-5900407 GCF_001865875.1 Lupinus angustifolius
ATAGGATGAGGACAAGAATGAGGATGAGGATCGGATGAGGATGAGGTTCGGATGAGGAGAGAGATGAGGAAGAGGAGAGGATGAGGACGTGAATCAGGATGAGGATGAGGATTAGGAAGAGGATGAGGATGAGGATGAGGAAAAGGATGAGGTTAGGATGAGGAAGAGAATGAGAATGAGGATGAGGATAGGGATAAGATGAGGAGTAGAATGAGGATGAGGATGAGGATAGGATGAGGAGGAGGATGATGACGAGAATAAGGAGGAGGATAGGATGAGGATGAGTAAGAGGATGAGGATGAGGAAGTGGATAGGATGAGGACGAGAATGAGGATGAGAATGAGGATGAGGATAGGATGAGGATGAGAATGAGAATGAGGATGGGATGAGGATGAGGATGATGATGAGGTAGGATGACGATGAGGATGAGGAGTAGAATGGGGATGAGGAAGAGGATGAGGATAGGAGGAGGATCTGAATGAGGATGAGGAGGAGAATGAGGATGAGGAGGAGAATGAGGATGAGGAGGAGAATGAGGATGAGGAGGAGAATGAGGATGAGGAGGAGAATGAGGATGAGGAGGAGAATGAGGATGAGGAGGAGAATGAGGATGAGGAGGAGAATGAGGATGAGGAGGAGAATGAGGATGAGGAGGAGAATGAGGATGAGGAGGAGAATGAGGATGAGGAGGAGAATGAGGATGAGGAGGAGAATGAGGATGAGGAGGAGAATGAGGATGAGGAGGAGAATGAGGATGAGGAGGAGAATGAGGATGAGGAGGAGAATGAGGATGAGGAGGAGAATGAGGATGAGGAGGAGAATGAGGATGAGGAGGAGAATGAGGATGAGGAGGAGAATGAGGATGAGGAGGAGAATGAGGATGAGGAGGAGAATGAGGATGAGGAGGAGAATGAGGATGAGGAGGAGAATGAGGATGAGGAGGAGAATGAGGATGAGGAGGAGAATGAGGATGAGGAGGAGAATGAGGATGAGGAGGAGAATGAGGATGAGGAGGAGAATGAGGATGAGGAGGAGAATGAGGATGAGGAGGAGAATGAGGATGAGGAGGAGAATGAGGATGAGGAGGAGAATGAGGATGAGGAGGAGAATGAGGATGAGGAGGAGAATGAGGATGAGGAGGAGAATGAGGATGAGGAGGAGAATGAGGATGAGGAGGAGAATGAGGATGAGGAGGAGAATGAGGATGAGGAGGAGAATGAGGATGAGGAGGAGAATGAGGATGAGGAGGAGAATGAGGATGAGGAGGAGAATGAGGATGAGGAGGAGAATGAGGATGAGGAGGAGAATGAGGATGAGGAGGAGAATGAGGATGAGGAGGAGAATGAGGATGAGGAGGAGAATGAGGATGAGGAGGAGAATGAGGATGAGGAGGAGAATGAGGATGAGGAGGAGAATGAGGATGAGGAGGAGAATGAGGATGAGGAGGAGAATGAGGATGAGGAGGAGAATGAGGATGAGGAGGAGAATGAGGATGAGGAGGAGAATGAGGATGAGGAGGAGAATGAGGATGAGGAGGAGAATGAGGATGAGGAGGAGAATGAGGATGAGGAGGAGAATGAGGATGAGGAGGAGAATGAGGATGAGGAGGAGAATGAGGATGAGGAGGAGAATGAGGATGAGGAGGAGAATGAGGATGAGGAGGAGAATGAGGATGAGGAGGAGAATGAGGATGAGGAGGAGAATGAGGATGAGGAGGAGAATGAGGATGAGGAGGAGAATGAGGATGAGGAGGAGAATGAGGATGAGGAGGAGAATGAGGATGAGGAGGAGAATGAGGATGAGGAGGAGAATGAGGATGAGGAGGAGAATGAGGATGAGGAGGAGAATGAGGATGAGGAGGAGAATGAGGATGAGGAGGAGAATGAGGATGAGGAGGAGAATGAGGATGAGGAGGAGAATGAGGATGAGGAGGAGAATGAGGATGAGGAGGAGAATGAGGATGAGGAGGAGAATGAGGATGAGGAGGAGAATGAGGATGAGGAGGAGAATGAGGATGAGGAGGAGAATGAGGATGAGGAGGAGAATGAGGATGAGGAGGAGAATGAGGATGAGGAGGAGAATGAGGATGAGGAGGAGAATGAGGATGAGGAGGAGAATGAGGATGAGGAGGAGAATGAGGATGAGGAGGAGAATGAGGATGAGGAGGAGAATGAGGATGAGGAGGAGAATGAGGATGAGGAGGAGAATGAGGATGAGGAGGAGAATGAGGATGAGGAGGAGAATGAGGATGAGGAGGAGAATGAGGATGAGGAGGAGAATGAGGATGAGGAGGAGAATGAGGATGAGGAGGAGAATGAGGATGAGGAGGAGAATGAGGATGAGGAGGAGAATGAGGATGAGGAGGAGAATGAGGATGAGGAGGAGAATGAGGATGAGGAGGAGAATGAGGATGAGGAGGAGAATGAGGATGAGGAGGAGAATGAGGATGAGGAGGAGAATGAGGATGAGGAGGAGAATGAGGATGAGGAGGAGAATGAGGATGAGGAGGAGAATGAGGATGAGGAGGAGAATGAGGATGAGGAGGAGAATGAGGATGAGGAGGAGAATGAGGATGAGGAGGAGAATGAGGATGAGGAGGAGAATGAGGATGAGGAGGAGAATGAGGATGAGGAGGAGAATGAGGATGAGGAGGAGAATGAGGATGAGGAGGAGAATGAGGATGAGGAGGAGAATGAGGATGAGGAGGAGAATGAGGATGAGGAGGAGAATGAGGATGAGGAGGAGAATGAGGATGAGGAGGAGAATGAGGATGAGGAGGAGAATGAGGATGAGGAGGAGAATGAGGATGAGGAGGAGAATGAGGATGAGGAGGAGAATGAGGATGAGGAGGAGAATGAGGATGAGGAGGAGAATGAGGATGAGGAGGAGAATGAGGATGAGGAGGAGAATGAGGATGAGGAGGAGAATGAGGATGAGGAGGAGAATGAGGATGAGGAGGAGAATGAGGATGAGGAGGAGAATGAGGATGAGGAGGAGAATGAGGATGAGGAGGAGAATGAGGATGAGGAGGAGAATGAGGATGAGGAGGAGAATGAGGATGAGGAGGAGAATGAGGATGAGGAGGAGAATGAGGATGAGGAGGAGAATGAGGATGAGGAGGAGAATGAGGATGAGGAGGAGAATGAGGATGAGGAGGAGAATGAGGATGAGGAGGAGAATGAGGATGAGGAGGAGAATGAGGATGAGGAGGAGAATGAGGATGAGGAGGAGAATGAGGATGAGGAGGAGAATGAGGATGAGGAGGAGAATGAGGATGAGGAGGAGAATGAGGATGAGGAGGAGAATGAGGATGAGGAGGAGAATGAGGATGAGGAGGAGAATGAGGATGAGGAGGAGAATGAGGATGAGGAGGAGAATGAGGATGAGGAGGAGAATGAGGATGAGGAGGAGAATGAGGATGAGGAGGAGAATGAGGATGAGGAGGAGAATGAGGATGAGGAGGAGAATGAGGATGAGGAGGAGAATGAGGATGAGGAGGAGAATGAGGATGAGGAGGAGAATGAGGATGAGGAGGAGAATGAGGATGAGGAGGAGAATGAGGATGAGGAGGAGAATGAGGATGAGGAGGAGAATGAGGATGAGGAGGAGAATGAGGATGAGGAGGAGAATGAGGATGAGGAGGAGAATGAGGATGAGGAGGAGAATGAGGATGAGGAGGAGAATGAGGATGAGGAGGAGAATGAGGATGAGGAGGAGAATGAGGATGAGGAGGAGAATGAGGATGAGGAGGAGAATGAGGATGAGGAGGAGAATGAGGATGAGGAGGAGAATGAGGATGAGGAGGAGAATGAGGATGAGGAGGAGAATGAGGATGAGGAGGAGAATGAGGATGAGGAGGAGAATGAGGATGAGGAGGAGAATGAGGATGAGGAGGAGAATGAGGATGAGGAGGAGAATGAGGATGAGGAGGAGAATGAGGATGAGGAGGAGAATGAGGATGAGGAGGAGAATGAGGATGAGGAGGAGAATGAGGATGAGGAGGAGAATGAGGATGAGGAGGAGAATGAGGATGAGGAGGAGAATGAGGATGAGGAGGAGAATGAGGATGAGGAGGAGAATGAGGATGAGGAGGAGAATGAGGATGAGGAGGAGAATGAGGATGAGGAGGAGAATGAGGATGAGGAGGAGAATGAGGATGAGGAGGAGAATGAGGATGAGGAGGAGAATGAGGATGAGGAGGAGAATGAGGATGAGGAGGAGAATGAGGATGAGGAGGAGAATGAGGATGAGGAGGAGAATGAGGATGAGGAGGAGAATGAGGATGAGGAGGAGAATGAGGATGAGGAGGAGAATGAGGATGAGGAGGAGAATGAGGATGAGGAGGAGAATGAGGATGAGGAGGAGAATGAGGATGAGGAGGAGAATGAGGATGAGGAGGAGAATGAGGATGAGGAGGAGAATGAGGATGAGGAGGAGAATGAGGATGAGGAGGAGAATGAGGATGAGGAGGAGAATGAGGATGAGGAGGAGAATGAGGATGAGGAGGAGAATGAGGATGAGGATGAGGATAGGATGAGGATGAGGATGAGGATAAGAATGAGGATAGGATATTGATTAGCATGAGGATGAGGAAGAGGATGAGGATAAGGAGGAAGATCGGATGAGGACGAGAAAGAGAATTAGGATAGGATGAGGATGAGGACGAGGATAGGATGAGGTCTAGAAGGAGGATGAGTTTGAGGATAGGATGAGGAGGAGGATGAGGATAGGATGAGGACGAGAATGAGGAGGAGGATAGGATGAGGAAGAGGACGAGGATGAGGATAAGATGAGGACGAGAGTGAGGATGAAGATGAGGATGAGGATTGGATAAGGATGAGGATGATGATAGGATATGGATAAGGACGAGGATAGGATGATGATAGGATGTGGATGACGATGAGGGAGAGGATGAGGATGAGGATGAGGATAAGGATGAGGATGAGGATGAGGACGAGGACGAGGACGAGGATAGGAGGAGGATGAGGATGAGGAAGAGGATGAGGGTAAGGAAGAGGATTGGATGACGATGAGGATGAGGATAGGATAAGGATGAGGAGGAGGATGAGGATAGGATGAGGAAGAGAATGAGGATGAGGATAGGATGAGGACGAGGATGAGGATAGGATGAGGATATGAATAGGATGAGGATAAGGAAGTGGATTAGGATGAGGATGAGGATGAGTAAGAGGATGAGGATGAGGATGAGGATGAGGATGAGGATATGGTAAGCATGAGGACGAGGATAGGAATATGATAGGATGAGGATGACGATGAGGAAGAGGATGAGGATGAGGATAAGGATGAGGATGAGGATGAGGACGAGGAAGAGGATAGGAGGAGCATGAGGATGAGGATGAGGATAATGATGAGGATTGGATGACGATGAGGATGAGGATAAGATAAGGATGAGGATGAGGAAGAGGAAGAGGAAGAGGATGAGGATGAGGAAGAGGAAGAGGATGAGGATGAGGATAGGATGGAGGATAGGATGAGGACGAGAATGAGAATGGGGATAGCATGAGGATGAGAACGAGGATAGGATGAGGAGTTGAATGAGGATAGGATGAAGATGAGGATAGGATGAGGTGGAGGATGAGGATGAGGATGGGGACGATGATGAGGAAGAGGACAGGATGAGGACGAGAATGAGGACGAGAATGAGAATAAGGATAGGATGAGGATGAGGATGAGGATAGGATGAGGAGGATGAGGATAAGGATAGGATGAGGAGGAGGATGAGGAAGAAGATAGGATGAGGACGAGGATAGGACGAGGACGACAATGAGGATTAGGATGAGGATAGGATGAGAATGAGGATAGGATGAGGATAAGGACGAGGATAGGATGATGACAAGAATGACGATAAGGATGAGGAAGAGGAAGAGGATGAGGATGAGGATAGGATGAGAACGAGAATGAGGATGAGGATAGGATGAGGAGGAAGATGAGGATAGGATGCGGATGAGGACGAGGATTAGGATGAGGATAGGATGTGGATAGGATGAGGACGAGGATGAGGATGAGGATAGGATGAGGAAGAGA
>NC_032026.1:5900507-5900803 GCF_001865875.1 Lupinus angustifolius
GGATGAGGACGAGAATGAGGATGAGGATATAATGAGGAGGAGGATGAGGATAGGATGAGGATGAGGACGTGCATGAGGATACGATGAGGATAGGATAAGGATGAGGCTGAAGATGAGGATAGGATGAGGATGAGAATGTGGAAGAGGATGAGGATGAGGATATAGATGAGGATTAAGATGAGGATGAGGATAAGATCGGGATGAGGATGAGGCGGAGGAACATTATAGGATGAGGATTCGGATGAGGTTAGGATGAGGATGAGGATGAGGACGAGGATGAGGATGATGAAGAGGAT
>NC_032026.1:5900903-5904906 GCF_001865875.1 Lupinus angustifolius
GGATGAGGAACAAGAAGAGGATGAGGATGAGGACAGGATGAGGACGAGAAGGAGGATGAGGATAGGATGTGAATGAGGACGAGGATGAGGATAGGATGAGGACGAGAATAAGGATGAGGATGAGGATACGATGAGGATGATAATAGGGTGAGGATGAGGAGGAGGAGGAGGAGGAGGAGAGGATGAGGACGGGAATGAGGATGAGGATGAGGATGAGGATGAGAATGAGAATGAGGATAGGATGTCGATTAGGACGAGGATGAGGACGAGATGAGGATGAGAATGAGAATGAGGATAGGATGTCGATTAGGACGAGGATGAGGACGAGATGAGGATGAGAATGAGAATGAGGATAGGATGTCGATTAGGACGAGGATGAGGACGAGATGAGGATGAGAATGAGAATGAGGATAGGATGTCGATTAGGACGAGGATGAGGACGAGATGAGGATGAGAATGAGAATGAGGATAGGATGTCGATTAGGACGAGGATGAGGACGAGATGAGGATGAGAATGAGAATGAGGATAGGATGTCGATTAGGACGAGGATGAGGACGAGATGAGGATGAGAATGAGAATGAGGATAGGATGTCGATTAGGACGAGGATGAGGACGAGATGAGGATGAGAATGAGAATGAGGATAGGATGTCGATTAGGACGAGGATGAGGACGAGATGAGGATGAGAATGAGAATGAGGATAGGATGTCGATTAGGACGAGGATGAGGACGAGATGAGGATGAGAATGAGAATGAGGATAGGATGTCGATTAGGACGAGGATGAGGACGAGATGAGGATGAGAATGAGAATGAGGATAGGATGTCGATTAGGACGAGGATGAGGACGAGATGAGGATGAGAATGAGAATGAGGATAGGATGTCGATTAGGACGAGGATGAGGACGAGATGAGGATGAGAATGAGAATGAGGATAGGATGTCGATTAGGACGAGGATGAGGACGAGATGAGGATGAGAATGAGAATGAGGATAGGATGTCGATTAGGACGAGGATGAGGACGAGATGAGGATGAGAATGAGAATGAGGATAGGATGTCGATTAGGACGAGGATGAGGACGAGATGAGGATGAGAATGAGAATGAGGATAGGATGTCGATTAGGACGAGGATGAGGACGAGATGAGGATGAGAATGAGAATGAGGATAGGATGTCGATTAGGACGAGGATGAGGACGAGATGAGGATGAGAATGAGAATGAGGATAGGATGTCGATTAGGACGAGGATGAGGACGAGATGAGGATGAGAATGAGAATGAGGATAGGATGTCGATTAGGACGAGGATGAGGACGAGATGAGGATGAGAATGAGAATGAGGATAGGATGTCGATTAGGACGAGGATGAGGACGAGATGAGGATGAGAATGAGAATGAGGATAGGATGTCGATTAGGACGAGGATGAGGACGAGATGAGGATGAGAATGAGAATGAGGATAGGATGTCGATTAGGACGAGGATGAGGACGAGATGAGGATGAGAATGAGAATGAGGATAGGATGTCGATTAGGACGAGGATGAGGACGAGATGAGGATGAGAATGAGAATGAGGATAGGATGTCGATTAGGACGAGGATGAGGACGAGATGAGGATGAGAATGAGAATGAGGATAGGATGTCGATTAGGACGAGGATGAGGACGAGATGAGGATGAGAATGAGAATGAGGATAGGATGTCGATTAGGACGAGGATGAGGACGAGATGAGGATGAGAATGAGAATGAGGATAGGATGTCGATTAGGACGAGGATGAGGACGAGATGAGGATGAGAATGAGAATGAGGATAGGATGTCGATTAGGACGAGGATGAGGACGAGATGAGGATGAGAATGAGAATGAGGATAGGATGTCGATTAGGACGAGGATGAGGACGAGATGAGGATGAGAATGAGAATGAGGATAGGATGTCGATTAGGACGAGGATGAGGACGAGATGAGGATGAGAATGAGAATGAGGATAGGATGTCGATTAGGACGAGGATGAGGACGAGATGAGGATGAGAATGAGAATGAGGATAGGATGTCGATTAGGACGAGGATGAGGACGAGATGAGGATGAGAATGAGAATGAGGATAGGATGTCGATTAGGACGAGGATGAGGACGAGATGAGGATGAGAATGAGAATGAGGATAGGATGTCGATTAGGACGAGGATGAGGACGAGATGAGGATGAGAATGAGAATGAGGATAGGATGTCGATTAGGACGAGGATGAGGACGAGATGAGGATGAGAATGAGAATGAGGATAGGATGTCGATTAGGACGAGGATGAGGACGAGATGAGGATGAGAATGAGAATGAGGATAGGATGTCGATTAGGACGAGGATGAGGACGAGATGAGGATGAGAATGAGAATGAGGATAGGATGTCGATTAGGACGAGGATGAGGACGAGATGAGGATGAGAATGAGAATGAGGATAGGATGTCGATTAGGACGAGGATGAGGACGAGATGAGGATGAGAATGAGAATGAGGATAGGATGTCGATTAGGACGAGGATGAGGACGAGATGAGGATGAGAATGAGAATGAGGATAGGATGTCGATTAGGACGAGGATGAGGACGAGATGAGGATGAGAATGAGAATGAGGATAGGATGTCGATTAGGACGAGGATGAGGACGAGATGAGGATGAGAATGAGAATGAGGATAGGATGTCGATTAGGACGAGGATGAGGACGAGATGAGGATGAGAATGAGAATGAGGATAGGATGTCGATTAGGACGAGGATGAGGACGAGATGAGGATGAGAATGAGAATGAGGATAGGATGTCGATTAGGACGAGGATGAGGACGAGATGAGGATGAGAATGAGAATGAGGATAGGATGTCGATTAGGACGAGGATGAGGACGAGATGAGGATGAGAATGAGAATGAGGATAGGATGTCGATTAGGACGAGGATGAGGACGAGATGAGGATGAGAATGAGAATGAGGATAGGATGTCGATTAGGACGAGGATGAGGACGAGATGAGGATGAGAATGAGAATGAGGATAGGATGTCGATTAGGACGAGGATGAGGACGAGATGAGGATGAGAATGAGAATGAGGATAGGATGTCGATTAGGACGAGGATGAGGACGAGATGAGGATGAGAATGAGAATGAGGATAGGATGTCGATTAGGACGAGGATGAGGACGAGATGAGGATGAGAATGAGAATGAGGATAGGATGTCGATTAGGACGAGGATGAGGACGAGATGAGGATGAGAATGAGAATGAGGATAGGATGTCGATTAGGACGAGGATGAGGACGAGATGAGGATGAGAATGAGAATGAGGATAGGATGTCGATTAGGACGAGGATGAGGACGAGATGAGGATGAGAATGAGAATGAGGATAGGATGTCGATTAGGACGAGGATGAGGACGAGATGAGGATGAGAATGAGAATGAGGATAGGATGTCGATTAGGACGAGGATGAGGACGAGATGAGGATGAGAATGAGAATGAGGATAGGATGTCGATTAGGACGAGGATGAGGACGAGATGAGGATGAGAATGAGAATGAGGATAGGATGTCGATTAGGACGAGGATGAGGACGAGATGAGGATGAGAATGAGAATGAGGATAGGATGTCGATTAGGACGAGGATGAGGACGAGATGAGGATGAGAATGAGAATGAGGATAGGATGTCGATTAGGACGAGGATGAGGACGAGATGAGGATGAGAATGAGAATGAGGATAGGATGTCGATTAGGACGAGGATGAGGATAGGATGAGGAAGAGGATGAGGATGAAGACGAGGAGAGGATGAGGACGAAAATGAGGGTGAGGATGAGGCTAGGATGAGGAAGAGGAAGAGGATAGGATGAGAACGAGAATGAGGATGAGGATAGGATGAGGACGAGGATGAGGACGAGATGAGGATGAGAATAGGATGAGGATTAGGTTGAGGATGATGATGAGGATAGGATGAGGATTAGGATGAGGATGAAGAAGAGGACGAGGATAGGATGAGGACGAGCATG
>NC_032026.1:5905006-5905311 GCF_001865875.1 Lupinus angustifolius
GGAAGAGGAGGAGGATGAGGATAGGGATGAGGATGAGGATAGGATGAGGATGAGGATAAGGATAGGGATAGGATGAGCATAGGATGAGGATGAAGATGAGGATGAGGATAAGAGGAGGATGAGGATGAGGACGAGGATGAGGATGAAAATAGGATAAGGATATGATGAGGAGGAGGATAAGGATAAGGAAGAGGACGCGGATAGGATGAGGACGAGAATGAAGATGAGGATAGGATGAGGACGATAATGAGGATGAGGACGATAATGAGGATGAGGTTAGGATGAGGAGGAGGATAAGGTTAGGA
>NC_032026.1:5905411-5905720 GCF_001865875.1 Lupinus angustifolius
GAGAATGAGGATGAGGATAGGATGAGGACGAGGATGAGGAAGGGATGAGGATGAGAATACGATGAGGATTAGGAAGTGGATTAGGATGAGGATGAGGATTATGATGAGGATAGAATGAGGACGAGGATGAGGATGAAGAAGAGGATGAGGATAGGATGAGCACGAGAACGAGGATGGGGATAGGATGAGGACGAGAATGAGAATTAGGAAAGGAAGAGGATGAGGATGAGTATAGGATGAGGATGACGATGAGAAAGAGGATGAGGATGAGGATGAGGATGAGGATGAGGAAGAGGATGAGGATGAGGA
>NC_032026.1:5905820-5906804 GCF_001865875.1 Lupinus angustifolius
GATGAGGAGGAGGATAGGACGAGGACGAGGATAAGGATGAGGATGTGGAAGAGGATTAGGATGAGGATGAGGTTAAGATCGGGATGGGGATGAGGTTGAGGAAGAGGATGAGGATGAGGATGGGGATGAGGAAGAGGAAGAGGATAGGATGAGGACGAGAATGAGGATGAGGATAGGATGAGGATGAGGATAGGATGAGGATGAGGATAGGATGAGGATGAGGATAGGATGAGGATGAGGATAGGATGAGGATGAGGATAGGATGAGGATGAGGATAGGATGAGGATGAGGATAGGATGAGGATGAGGATAGGATGAGGATGAGGATAGGATGAGGATGAGGATAGGATGAGGATGAGGATAGGATGAGGATGAGGATAGGATGAGGATGAGGATAGGATGAGGATGAGGATAGGATGAGGATGAGGATAGGATGAGGATGAGGATAGGATGAGGATGAGGATAGGATGAGGATGAGGATAGGATGAGGATGAGGATAGGATGAGGATGAGGATAGGATGAGGATGAGGATAGGATGAGGATGAGGATAGGATGAGGATGAGGATAGGATGAGGATGAGGATAGGATGAGGATGAGGATAGGATGAGGATGAGGATAGGATGAGGATTAGAATGTGGATGAGGATAAGGATAGGATGAGGAGGAGGATGAGGATGAGGAAGAGGACGTGGATAAGATGAGGACAAGAATGAGGAGGAGGATTGGATGAAGAAGAGGAAGAGGATGAGGATGAGGATAGGATGAGGATGAGTATAGGATGAGGACGAGGATGATTATAGGATGAGGAAGAGAATAGGATGAGGATGACGATGAGGATGAGGAAGAGGATAGGATGAGGATGAGTATAGGATGTGGATGAAAAGGAGGAGGATGAGAATGATGAGAGGATGAAGAGGAGGATGAGGAGGAGGATGGGGATGAGGAGGACAAAAGGATGAGGACGAGAATGAGAATGAGGATAGGAT
>NC_032026.1:5906904-5907308 GCF_001865875.1 Lupinus angustifolius
ATGAGGATAGGATGGGGATGAGGAAGAGAATGAGGATAGGATGAGGACGAGAATGAGGATGTGCATAGGATTAGGACGAGGATGAGGGCAGGATTAGAACGAGAATGAGGATAGGATGAGGACGAGAATGAGGATAGGATGAGGATGAGGATAAGATGTGGATGAGGAAGAGGATGAGGACGAGAATGAGGATTAGGTTAGGATGAGGACGAGGATGAGGATGAGGACAAGATGAGGACAAGATGAGGACGAGAATAAGGATGAGGATAGAATGAGGAGTAGATTGAGGATGAGGATGAGCAGGAGGATAGGATGAGGATGAGAATGTGGATGAGGATGAGGAAGAGGATGAGGTTGAGGATGAGGACGAGGATAAGATGAGGACGAGAATGAGGATGAGGATG
>NC_032026.1:5907408-5924898 GCF_001865875.1 Lupinus angustifolius
AATGAAAACCCTAAACTAAGAAATGAGAAAAGAACTTCAAAATCAGAGAATTCCTTCTTTCAAGTGTTTATGAGAGGATTTTATGATGAAATGCTCAATTACAATCTGTTTTGCTCGAAGGAAATGGCCTCTATTTATAGGCTCCATTCCAGACTGCTGAGCTGGACCGCTTAGCAACTGACCAAACCCTTCAGCATGGGTTTGGTCCATTGACCAAGTAGCTTAGTCACCTCCTTGTGCATGACTCATCAAAGCTAGTTGTCGGCTATGAGACCAACTATTGTGAGCTACTTCTGAAAAGCCTATGGTGGGTGAGGTCATGGATGACTTCATGGTTTGCTTGATGGTTAAGTCAAGTCTGGTAAGCACCGCCCAGCGCACCTGCTTCACCGCTGAGCTGCTTGTTCAACAGCTTCTGACCGTGTTGACTGGGACGTGGCTTGGTGCTTGCTGATCTGGCCAGGAGTCTGGTTCTCTGCTGAGCAGCTTGGTTGGACCGCTGAGCAGCTTGTTCAGCAGCTTGGCTTGTGTCAAGCATATTTCTGACCGTTTCAGGCCTAGTCTGGTGCTAGGCTGAAAGGCTCAGCTGCCTGGTTGAGCACCTTGATTTTCTTGACTTTTGTTGCTTTTTGACCATGAATCTTTTCTCTTCTTTTCTTCATTTTATTTCATACAAAATACATAAAAAGGCAATACAAACACAAATATACCAAATTTTGATATTTTATAAAAAAAGTATTGTTTTAAGTTGGTTTTCTCAATTATGCTTAAGATAAGTGTCATAAAAGTGTATGATTTTTAGGTAAGTTTGGCACTTGTCACAATCGGAATTCGATTCCGAGTTACGAAACTCAAAAACACGTTATTGGGCCGAATTCGGCAGAATTTGGGCCCGACAGCATCTCAAAAACTTTCCATCATAGGAAATTACGAACATTGACCATAAAATAGGAAATCACAAAACAAGACTAACACTCAACTACGGTTTTGTCTAATTCAATACCAATTAATTTCTAATATTAATCGTTGTTAAAATAAATAATTAATAAAACATACATAGAATATTCACGGTGTTACAATTATGATATTTGTTATGAGATTTATTATAATAGGAGGAATCTAATAGAATAATTGATATTTCTAGAATGTTCTTATATTGTAAGATTGTGAGACTTGTATGGTCATCATAATCGTATGATTTCTTTATTCCTTCTAAATAGTTTTTTGTTCATCTATTAAAGAATCGATGAAAAATGAAGAATTTAGTGTTTAATTTATCTTATTTACACTCATCCCTCATTGCCCATTTATCAAATGTATGACTCATATTACTGCCAACATTTTTATCACATCTCACAACCTCGGTCTCATTTCCACAATGGCCAACACCACAATCACCCATGGAACTATCACCACGACCATATTATTTGTCCCATCAGATCTATTATTATCACTCTCATATTTGGGCAGATTATTCCAACACTAGTGAAAGAAAGTATTACTATAATAATATCACCCAAGAGTATACATGAAAAATTCCTCAACCAACATCAACTAAATTTCTACAATTTCATATCACAACAACCACAATTGTCCATCCTCCATTTAGAGATATCTTTACAAAGACAAGAGAGCTAGTACTTAAATTACAAGAAGATTTAGTAAACAAACATAAGAATGAAAATGATAGCAAATCAGATGGAGAATAAAAAAACAATGAATTATTTGGATTCGAACCATTAAAAGTAGCACCATATGATATCTCTACTCTTAAAACCTTTGTCCATGAGTCATTGGAGAAAAAATCACTTACCAGCTCACTGATGACCAGATCACTGAGTTCAAGGAAGCCTTTAGTCTCTTCGACAAGGGTGGTGATGGCTGTATTACCACCAAGGAACGTGGGACTGTAATATGGTCACTCAAGCATAACCCAATTGAGGCAGGATTGCAGGACATGATAAAAAGGTTGATTCTGATGGATATGGTACAATTGATTTCCCATGATTCTTCAACTTGATGGCGCACAAAAATGAAAGACACCAATTCAGAGGAGGAGTTTAAGGAAGCTTTCCATGTGTTTAAGGATGTGGGTGGTATTTTTGCATTTGAAATTTTCATTTAGAAAGAACCACTAATTGAGAAAATAAGGAAGTATCTTGGTTCTGTGGATATTTTTGTGGAAGAAGGGAATATTTTGAATCATACGTGATTCCATTCTATTACAATAAATTTGTGTGTTTTTCTAATTTGACAAAATTCCAGTCATTAATAACAAATGTTGACACCCTAACTTATCATATCTCTGGACCCAATTTAGTGGTTAAGGATCAAATAAATTCATGAGGAAGGTAATGGAATGTCTTCAAATTTAATGGGTCAACTCAATGGATCTCTTGACCTATCATCCAACCTTGAGGACAAGGTTAATTTTAAAGGGGTGGTAATGATAGGATGTTTATTACAATATTTGTTACGAGATTTATTGGAAAATGAATAGGATAGGATATGATAGTTAATTATTTAGATTTAATTAAATAATTGATATTTCTATAATGTTATTATATTGTAAGATGATAACAGTTGTATGATCATCATCATCTTAGGATTTCTTTTTTCTTTCTAAATAATGTCATGTTCATCTATTAAAGAATCAATGAAAATGAAGAATTTAGTATTTATTATATCTTCTTTTATACATTTTTTTAGGAATAGATTAATTTCTATAGTGTTCTTGGTAAACTACTTATAACACTCTATCATAACCCAAAATCATATAAAGTAGCACAAAGAAAATCCTACCTATCTCTATCATAAGCCTTCTCCAAGACCACTTTCAAGGCCACTAAAACTCCACATTTCTTATGAGTGTGAATTGTGTTTATCACTTCCTATGCCCAGATGATATTATCCTTTGCACCCCTACCTGGGATGAAGCTCCCCTGAAGAGGTCCCACTAGCTCCTTTAGCAAAGGCTTGAATTTGTTCACAAACACCTTTCTAATAACTTTATACTTCATATTGCAGACTGGTTGGCCTTAAATCCTTTAGACATACTGGGTTTTCCACTTAAGGAATGAGGACGGTGAGAGTCTCAAGCAAATTAGGGTATGCTCTTCCATCACGAAACATCATAGCTATCATATGATGACGATCCCTGCCTCAAATGTGCCAGTATTTTGCTTATAAAAGAAGGCCTGAAAGCTACCAGCCCCATGAGCTTTGAAAGAGTGCATAACCATGATAGCTCTCCCAACCTTTTCTACCAAGACAAGAAGAGTTAACTTCTCCCTCTCCTCAACAGTAATAGTGGGAATCCTGTTCCCCATAATGTAGTACCTGCAGACCTAGACATATACAGAAAATAAATTCATGAAGAATAGTTCAGCCTCCTATTGAAGTAAGTGAAGATTTGTGCACCAATCCATCGCTCAAAACAAAACCATGAACTTTATTCCCATTCCTATGAAAGAACTTAGTGTTACGGTCACAAAATGGACCCAGTTCTCACAGGACTTGGTACTGAAGTAACCCTCCCTGAATAAGGATTTCATCATATTCTAGGTTACCAAAAATATAGTATGAGAATATGTGAAATGGATTTGGGATCAATCAAGCAGCATCAAGTTGTATGTGAAATCTGTCGATAAAAATAAATTAACATTTTATTTAAAAAATACTGGATATATTCTTCCTGTAGCATTCATAATTTGTATAATCAACTTCTACTCACAATGATATCAAATGCATTTATCAAGTTATTTCATTTGATGTTGTTGATATTCAAGTAGCTTTGTAGTTTTAATGTGGATATGGAAAAATCCCCCACAACATACCAAAAAATGAAGCATAACACTCTAGACCATGACAGATCACAGTAAGCATAAATGAAACGTTAAAATCGTCACTAGAAACTGAGCCACTTGCAACCATGCCTTATCGTTTCACACTTGTCTAGGCCAGAGACCTTGCATCCAACCACACGCAAACCAAGCTGCTCTAAGAAACTCAGCCACCACCCTGAAACCAAAGTGTTGTCGACCTTTGAGTTTGCTACTAGAAAACTGAAATCTCAGGTGGCAGCCACAATGATGGTTTCCCTAATTGCGGTTTGAATGTTTTTTTCAGGTTGGAAACAGGCATGACAGCTAAGAAATACACTGCTATTTGAGATATCCACCAGACTCATGAGATGGAAGACATAAATCCATAGAAGGCTCGATGGATTTGGAGGTAACCAAGACTATGCACTAGGTGGACACCAGTAGAAGCCATGTCTTTGGTTGTGGTGCAAAGACCCGCCTATATCAGTGGAGTAGCCATTTTACACCATCAAATCTGTAAAGCAGCACAAACATTCTTCCCTTCTCTGCTCATTTGTGGCATCACTCCCTGTTTCCAACAAGTATTCCATTCAATTAACAAATTGATATTTAAGCATAACAATGAAAATAATTCATGGTAAATAACATTTTAAAAAGAATAAGATGAAGCAAAAGCCTAGTTTTCTGCCATGAGCATCATACTCACCCGAATATCTAGTTCTATAACCATGAGTAAGCTCAAGATAGCTGAAGAAACATTCATGTAGTTTGGGTAATTACGTGTCCATGGAATCCCTTTACTTGACAGCAAAGCTCTTCAAATCTTCTCAGACTACAGGAAATAAACTCATTACTATCTTTTTTCCAGGTGAACAAAATCATCGCCCTAAAAGGGTCACATATCTATTAAAAAATAAATTCATTGTTAAGCAACATACCGTTTCAGAAGCACTTCGGGATTATATGGAAACAAGTTCTTCTGATGAAGGTTATCAACAGAATTTTTCAATGATAGTACACATTTTGCAGCTTTCTTGAATGGATTGATATTATAGTGCTCAAAGCCATATTCATTGTCTTCCTTGTAATCCTTGATATGCAACATGATACTTCCATTGTTTTCTACAGAAGGCATTTCATCTGCCAGAAACTCTGGACCATTCCCTGAAACTTTTCTTCTCTTGCAAGATGGTTGATTTGACAATTCTCCAAATAATGGAAAATTCACAAATAATTTCCATGAGTTACATATCAAATGCAAACATCTACCAAAAAATTTATAAAAGAGAAAAGAAGTAAATATCAACTTCCAGGTAGCAATAAGCACAGGTTAAGTAATTATAGCTTTTTACAACAACCAGATGTGATTATATTTTGCATGTTTATCTATAACAACAGAAAGGGAATATTTTATGGGGGAAAAAGAGTTAGAATAAGATACCTTAAAAGATATTTAGCACAGCTTATTCCAGTATCTTTTGAAATGAGGTAATCAAGAAGCACTTGATGATCATAATGTATCTGCAGATCACCCACAAGGGTACAAGGTGATATTTTTTGAGACAATGTAATATCCTTAAAGATCCAGCCTATGTGATTTGACCATTGGACTAATAATAGTTCGACAAAAAGAGCATAAGGGTTATGCGGTCTCCTAATAATTTATTTCCCTAGAATTTTTTAGTTTTGAACTTTGCATCCTTGTCCCAGGGGTCAAGGTTGCTTACCACCTTTACCCACCATTTCTGAGTACTAAGGTACAAGATAATGATTAATAAATAAGAGCTTTGTATTTGATTTTGCATTAAACTAATTAGAAAAATAGATAGCATTGGATATCCTATCTGCATGTGCTAAGGTAGTATGAATACATGCCTCTGAAAGAAACAGGTGGAAAAGATGCACAGGATTAAAAATGTCAGACAGATGAAAAGGAAAATCTTGATCGGCAACTTCCTTTCTGACAGACCTACATCCAAATCTCATGATAGTGGGTCCTTCCATTGCGAGGATAATAACAAAAGAAAAGGCTGAATAAATTTTCTTACTGCAGCTGGAGAGAAGATGTTACGCCCAGCAATTGCAAAAGCACTTCAAACAATAGATCATCCTGCCATTCAAATGATGAATAACACCAATGAAACAACAAGATATAGTCAAAAGACTGTAGACAAATTGAACCATTTGAAAACAAGTAAGACTCCAGCACACCATCATTAATGCCTTTGCTTGAAATATATTTCCAATCTAAGAACCAGAGAAAGAGACATGCAAAATACCCAATTATAATTTCAACTGTTCTAATATGAACAAGGTTTCCTTTTTTAAAGTGTTCATACTTCATTGTTTGTAAATATATTACATAGCCTAACTAGTGAAAGAAATCTAATCAAATCCCTAATGGTAGTTAACCTTCAAACCCATGACCATTATGCTTATCATAGATTCCATATGGACCCCAAGTTTAAAAATCCTAAGTTTTCAAGAAGCGAAAAATGTATTGATGATGATGGCTACATCAAACATGTTTGACAGTCATAGACTATTGACTACAAGCAAGCATTAAAAGGATGAGCAAACAAACCTCACGAAGATATAGTTGGAGAAAAGATGACATGAAGTTCATACATATCTCCACGTACTTTTCATGGTCGATAGAGATCTCAGTTGGAAGATGTCCCTGAGTCCACTTGTAAAGCTCCAGTGATCCCTTTTCTGTATAGAAGTGATCAAGCTTAGTGGTCAAAGATGAGAAAGTTGAACAATTACTGTGGTCTGCCTTTTCTCCTCTTGGACAGATCATACTGAAAGAGCAATCCAGGAAGAGGAAAACTGCTTGTCTTTGAAGGTGGCTGGAATGCATCCCACACGCTTGCCCATCAGACAAACTCAATAAAAATGGAGAGCCTTCCAGGCAATCATCTTGATCAGACTGAAAATGATTTAAGGGTTGTCGCAAAAGCTCTTCAAAATAGTTATGAAGGAGTTCCAACCAACAATGACGGATCGAACAGTCTAGACATGCAAGTGAGCCAAGTCTGATCATCAGAATCTGCATAGACCAAGGTAATTGGTTTGAAGAGTAAGCCTCACACTGGGGACATTCATATTCATATTTGTATAACAATGAATAGAACTGCATCTATAAGTAATAGCAGAAATTGTTAAATCTGAAAAATCAATCCTGATTTAAAAACTGTGACATAACAGGAAGACAATGTCTATCCTCAGAATCTGTGCTTGTAAACTTGATTCCATTATAACCATAAAAATCTAGATACAAGTCTTGCTAGAAACTTGTAAATTTCAGTTTTATTGCTCTTCTTCGCCACATTCAAATTTTCCAACTATTATAAACTGGTAAAAAAGTAAAGCAACTTTAACGGGCAATTTATAATAATAAAATTATTGCCTCCCTAGTAAAGAAATCACAAAAGGTTGCTTTACAATTTAGTGGGTGGCATCCCGCAAAGAATTTTGATTTGAGAATGAGATGGAAATTTGTCAACTCCATCAGCATAAAATTTTATTTGTTCTCTACATACAACAGAAGATAATTTCCATAATAATCAAAACCTGCTTCTCCATAACAATTTAGGTGGCAACAGTGACCAATATCTGCACTAAATCTTACAACTAGTGAATAATTCAATTCTCAAGTTCATTCAAGAAGTAGATGAACCTTACCAGCAACTTGTGTTTCAGGTAATAAATGATGCATGTCTCCATGCTATCTTCTTGATTGCTGAGACACCACTTTACAAGTCTAGGTACAAGATTAATTACTGTGACAAGAAGTGGATGCTTATGGGCAGAGTCATAACCAGCTTCGAAAAAATCAGTATGGTCAACCAAAGAGCATAGTAACCGAAGAAAAGTCCCAAAAAACTTAATTTCAGGCTCCATAGCACAAAAATTATGGGGGTGTAGCAGATTCATGGAACAGCCTTCCTTACAAGTGTCCCAACTCTGATATTCTTCCAATAAATCCCAAGGTACTTTTAAAAGACAAGAATTGACAGAGTCATAATACACTTTGACAAGTTTATCATCATAATCATCCTTCAAACCTTTGCATATAACATGCAACACTTGAGTGATTCCAGCCACAGTAGACCAATCACAATTCCTCAGTCCATCTTGCATCAGAAAATCAATGTCTGATGAATCAAAGTCACCATTTAGATCTCCAGTAGAATGTGCAGACGAACACGCGAGTATTCTAGAAATTGCTGTTTCCAAGAAAAAGCACAACATATGAATAAATCCATCCCAATTGTTCCCCTGCAAATAATTACAAGCTACAATATTCAAAAAAAGGAACTCATGTGTGCATAACCTAAATTTGTCAAGGAAACTACTGTTTGATACCGTCGTGGACAGAAACTGTGACATTAAGACAAGAGCATTGACAGCCACATGTTGAACAAATTCACTCTTGACAGTTAGCAAAATCACCTGTCACGAGGAGCAATATGGAATAACAGGTGAAACTAGCAGAAACTAAAAGGCAAATTACAAACAATAAACACACTTCAATTTGCAATAAGCATGTCAGTGAATAGCGGTCTACACACTCACTATCAAAGTAAGATAATATAGTTATGGTTAGTTAGATTCTAGGAAGCATGGATATAACACATAACACAGATACAACACAACAAAGACATAAAGATACAACAAATTTAAAAATTATAGGATAGGACAAGACAATGATGCAAGATATATAATTATTCTAAGATTAACATAACAGTGTAACTCTTAAATCGAGATATAAAAATAGCTATTTCAATGGTTAGGATGAATAATTGTAAAGATAATAAAATGCTAACTTTTATCTAATTATTGTGTCATTTCAATCTATAAAGTAAAAAATTCTAAATTAAAAGGCAACAGTTATAGAATATAGTTAACAGTGTTTGGAAGTTGAAGTATAATACTCTGACATTACAGCTATTTGGAAATGTCCAACGAAGCTTGTTAGATTTGATAAAAATTGATTGTAAGATTGTCACTGGATACCAAACATAAAGTTAACGAAAAATCATCACTCACATTCTTCACACATAATTCAGATTCAACACTCACCATTTCAGCTACTATTTTATGCAGACATTGATGGTCACAAGTATGCCGGTTTGAACCACACACAGCAGGTTTTGCCACTGTGTCCTTCCCATGAGAATCAAATTCTCGAATCCGCATCTGAATTTTCGTCACGACCTATAACACAAAATCGCAAAATAAAGTCACGTAGAGCTCTGTGACATAAAGTGTGAACAACACACAATTTCTATTCCTCGAAAACTTTATCTATAAAAAATTAAAAATATAGAGAATGGAAACCTGAGAAGAATTGAGTAAAATTTGGTTTTCATTCTCTTTGCTTATGGAAACGGCGGTGTGTGGTTCCTGAAACACATGAAAAGCAAGTTTGATTTAACGAATCAATTTGAGGATTGAATAAAGAAAGAAAAGGTTAAGTTGGAGATGAGAAGGTGAAACGGACAGTGTAAGGGCGAAGAGACTCGTCGACAAGGTGGCAGAGCCATGAGAGTTCACTCTCCGGAGACATTTTCCACGCTCAAATTTGCATTCGCAGTGCCTTATTGTTGTTACTACTCCTGCTCGATATTGCGCAATTAGACGCTGTCATAGATATTGGAGTAATGGTGGGCCACTGCCATGTAATTTTACCCTAAGTAAGGCTCCAAAATGTGGATGGGATCACTGTTCACGTTCATGCTAATGAAAGAAAGTTTCATTCATTTAAAACAGAAATTAATATTTTAATATTATTTTGTAAAATTTGATCAGTTCGAAATATATGGATGAAAAATTATGGAATAAATGATTTTTATCCTCAAAATATTATATTAGACTTTACCTTAAATAGATGGAACATATATACCATATAGGAATTTGGGTTGACTTGTTTGCTTACTTATTTTTTTTTTTAAATTTTAGGTCTGTCTTATTTAAAAGTTTTGTCAGATCTATTAACTTATTTAAAGGTCGGTTATACTATAAATTCTTGAAATATATCAAATGTATATATTTAAACAGGTTAATACACTTACTTTTAACTAGGATTATTTAATCCGAATAATTAAATTATATTTTTGTATACATTTTTATATTAAGATTATATATATAATAATATTAATTATATTAAAATTGTAAAATATGAGTATTATTATATAATATAATTAAATATGTCGACATGTTAGACTTAATAGGTATTAGATGACCTAAAACCTAGCTTATTAAGTTAAATAGGTTTTTCAAAAACCTAAGTCTCTTAAGTTAAATATGCTTTTTAAAAAGTCGGAACCTCTTAAGTTAAATAAACTTTAACTCACAAACTAAAAATGATTATGTTGCTCTCTTCATTCATTATTTTTGGTTGGGTTCTTCTATTTTAAAACAGGTAAATAGGCCACCTACGAGTATAGAAAGCAATATAAAATAAAAATTCATACAAGGAAATAAGAAAAATACACAAAGAGTAGATTAAAAAAACTTAATATGTTATATGAAATTGAACAAATCACATTAAGTTATAATTTTTAGACATTAAATTGTATTACATTATAACTTATTTAAATAATAGCTACTTTAAAAACAGAAATTGTAGGTTGTCAGAATTGCCCAATGAATGTGGCTTGATTGGTAAACGAAGACTCCACATATATTGTTCATTTTGTTAGGTTATGCACAAACACTAAATGGTGTATACATTAAAATGAAATTTTTAAAAATGAGCTACGTAGGACCCATGAATATTTCTCATTTTGTCATCACTAACTATTTATCTTTTCTATTTATTTTGGTTATTCCATTGACTATGGTTACAAACCCTAACAATGATGTTCTAAAATGAAATCTTTTTGTCTATGACAAACATTGTTTTGGGGAAAACGATGTCATATTGAAAATTCTTCATTAGAATTTGTGATAGTAGTTGACAAAAGGAACAAAATGGAATTTAAAAAAATAAAGGACCAAAATATCATTTATATCTTCTTTTTACTATCTTTGTAACCATGTAAATTTATTGATGGCAATTACATAATAAAATGTAATTTTTTACTAGTGAATTTGTCTGGAAAGATTTTGTTGAAACAATGTGGTTGAATTCTTAAAAAACATAGATGAAAAAGAATTTAAATAAATGGAATATTTAGATAAGTGAAGAATCAGATGAGCGAAAAATAGATGAATGAAAAACCACACGAGCGAAAAATTACATGAATGAAGAATGATGCGAATAATGATTTAGACGAGTGTTGGACATCAAATATCATTAGACTTTATGGTCATTAGACATTAGCATCAATACATCAGCAAACATATCTACAAAGAGTAATAGAGTTAATTTGTACATCTTAACAAACAAAAAAGGTGTAACTCCACTATAAGCTACCTTAAACATCTCCCTTAGTTTTCACCCACTTATATCCTCATACATCAACGACTCATAAATAATTCCCTTATAGTCTCATGAAACTTAAATTCATTTCATTTATTAAATAACAACTTAAATAATTGTAAAAAGTGTATAAAACCCTAATAAACTTTATGATTTTTATAAGTAGATACTATGAACTATTTTTTCTTCCTAATTATTACTCCTTAAACTTTATCAGTTTGTAAAATTGGTCCCTGTATAAATATATTATTAAATTAGTCATAGATAACAAGGAAATTGTTACGATCAGACTCACAATAGTAGCAATATAACAATGCAAGTTAGTCAATCATATTAAGAGAAAACCGCCATAAAAAACTCTCACTCTTCCTAACCATTGTTCATTACACTTACGTTTATATTCAAATTACATTTTATACTTAAAGTGTTCCATCCCTCCATCTTCACACTTCAGCTAGACTTGCCTTAGAGAATTAAGAGAAAGAGTTGTAGATGGTGGAGATAAGTGCGTGAACCATCTGTCATGGATAACATTCCACCTAATGAACAAGGTACTAATATAATTTTTATTCACCGCTGCTTTCTTGGATCTCATGTTTATAATCAAAGGGAACCTAGAACTCGTCCTGAATGATAGCAATTTACTTATGTTCTTCTTAATCAATTTTATATTTTTATGATGGTTTTCTCCAAATATCATTATTGACTAACTTGTATCATTGCATTATTACTATTATGAGTTTGATTGTAGCAATTTCATTGTTATCTATGACTAATTTAATAATATATTTATACATGAACCAATTTCGCCAACTAACAAAGTTTAAGGGTTAATTTAAGAAGAAAAAATAGTTCATAATATCTACTTGTAAAATGCATAAAGTTTAGGGGAGTTTTATATACGTTTCCCTAAATAAATTGCAAATCTCGGTCCTTAACCTAAATGAAGCTTGACTCAAAAAAATAAAAGCATATTAGTGACATCGAATTAACTATGTCCATTTACTTGTGAATATGACTCCATTAGATTACTTATCAGTTTATTAAAATGGTAACATATTTATTGTTCAAGAATTCATGCCTTATGAACAATTGAGAAAAAATGGTAGGGAAATATCAATTAGTTTAAAAGAGATATATTAAAATGGAACTACATGACAAGTTGTAAACATGAGTATTGTTCTACAATACATAACATATACTTATGGTAGGGGTGAGCATGAGTCGGGTTGAGACGATTAAAGTTTGTCCTTACCCAATCTTAAATGTTGGTCAAATCATTTTTCTGAATCTAGACTTGAAACTAACCCGATCATTAATATTATTAGAAAACTAAGTCTCTTATTCTAAAGTTGAACTCTAAAATTCACCATTTAAATTCAAGAGTAAATTACACTGATATTTAATGAGTTTTAATGAAATTATACCCCATTTTTTTGTACCTACATAAATCGCCTCTATTTATATTCATACATTACATTAACTTCATCTTCATGGAAAATAAATGTGATATTTTAAACACCAATGGTGATAAACGTAATTAAATTAAGCAAAATATAGTATATTATGGAGACAAGTCCAAATATTATAAGAGTCAATGTCTCTTCATTATTTTTGGTTCATTACAAAATACATCAATAACTCTATAGAAATATTGTTTAAATCACTCTTATATAATATTGTCATGAACCAAAAATAATAAAGATATATTGACTCATATGCTATTTGGACTTGTCTTATACAATATTTTATTTAACTTAATTACACATATCACCTTTTTTGTTTTAAAAATTACATTTATCCCTCCTGCATGGATAGTCAGTTAAATATATATATATATATATATATTATATAAGTATATAAAATGAACAGATAGTTTATATTATTTTACAAAAATTCAAGAAGTGTGAGTGTAATTTAGTATAAATTTGATTTTTAACTTAAAGTAATAATAAAAATGTAAAAAAAATATTTCAAGGAAAAGAATGTAGAAAAAATAATATTTATGCATTGTCAGTGTAAAGATTTATACATTGTTAATATATCATTCAACGTTCATCTATATTATGTTTTTTAAAGAGTCACTGATAATTAAACATTAACAATGAAAGATATAATGATAGTATATAAAACTCATACACTATGAATGCATACATATTTTTTCAAAATAAAAAAATAAATGGTTACTTACTAAGTAATGAATACAATTATCGCCACCAACCTTGCCGCCAACATCCGTCCCATTGCTGTAGTTGGCACCATCAATGACAAGCACAAGAATTTTAGGCAGTGATGACATAGGTAATATATAAATTAAAAGTTGAGTAATGGGGAAAAACATATATACAAATATATGAGCAAAAATAACAAATGAATAACATAAACATATATAATACAAAACTTCCCAACTTTTGTGGAAGACTTTCTCACGCTAAGCTATACATGTGTTCACCCCAATAGAGGTGAGTAAGAATCTACCTTACTTATATAATTGCTTTAGCCCAATCTTCATTGAATTTGTATAAGATTGGATTTTATGAGATCTAGGTTCGAGCTCAAAAATTAAATTCGGTCAATATTTATAATCAGGTAAGAGTTTGTCTTTTACTTATCTAACTGACTTTTGCTCACCTATGACTTTTATTTGTACATGTTTGTTCAATTATATACTCATAATATGTAGAGGTTTTTTTATTGTTTTTGCTACAAATTTAGGATATTCAAGTATATAATTTCTTATGGAATTGACGCTCTAATCCTTGCACCATATATATACATATTCAAATGTTTCCCAAAATATTTTTATGTATTATTTCATATGTCCAACTACATATTCATAAGAATAGATAATATTGAAAAAAAAATTGTATAAAAGAAAGCAAATGTAATACATTTAATCGGGTCTAGGGTTAATTTCAAGTTCAAAAGTTAGTCCAATCACCATTTAGGGTCAGATAATTCTTCAGTCTAGGATCAGGTATTTATTCAAAAATTAGCATGATCACTATTTAGGGATGGATAAGTGACAAACCTTACCCAACTCATATATACCTCTAATCTTTAGTATGTTGAGTATTCTCGTGTGAGTAAAAAATGTGTCATATTAGATATGTGAAAAGTCCATGAAATGTCAAAAGATTATTAACCACTTGTTTTGATGAAAACTAAACATTAAGAATTTAATTAACTTTTTTGTTGGCCTATTTATTTAGTGTGAAAAATTAATTAATTAAAAAGATATAATTGTTACTTGTTTTGACATCAAGGATCCTTATCTTCAAGTAAAGAGATGACTAGTTGCCCTAAGATTGACATGTTGTTAAAATAGTTGTAACTTTATAATAGATAATAGAATTTTATAATGGATAATCGATTAACAAAATAATTAATCGATTATCAATGTTGAAATATATTTTGTTACTTAGGTTAGTTTTATATTGAGTTTTTGTTAGTTGATTAGTTAGTTTTAGTTGTTAGGTTGATTAGTTTTCTTACTCTTTATTCAATATCATGTATTCATTCAATGAATGAAATTTATATTCTCTTTCTCCTTTTTATTCTTAACATAGTATCAAAAGCATAATTATTTCTCTTGATCATTTCTGCTTATGTTTCTTCTCTTCCAAGATTCAACGAGATTCAACGAAGATTCAAGCATGGATTCTTTACCACCAACCATCATCCATTCTTTCTCCACTATCATCAACTTCTTGCTCTTCAATATGGATTCTTTCTCCTCATGTGGAAGTAGCGCTCCTTAGATTACCATTGTTACTATGTATTTGTATTGGCTTCTTGCTACAGTATGTTGTGGCAACCGTGATAGGTTCCAAATTTTCTACAGTTGACAATGATTAATGGGTTTCTTCCAATGGTGATTTTGAAGTTGGATTCTTGCATACTTCAAATGATCCTAACCAATATAGTGTTGGCATTCGTTTCAACTAGAAGTCTTTACCATATAGCCAACAAAAAGTTTCTCCATGCACAAGAAGTTCCTACAAAGTGTATGGTCCAAGAAATCTAACATCAACACTGCAAATGAAGATACCTTGTTCTCTTCCTCAATCTCTCGCATACTTTCAATTTTCTTTGTTCTTGCAAGAACCAAAGAATCATTCAAGCACAAGGAAGCCCTAGTAAGGGTTGTGTCTTTTAATTTGTTTCAATGGCTCATGCTTCTTCTTCAACTTCAAGCAAGACATACAAACCAAAGAAATGATGAACTCCAAGATTTTCTTTACAAAAGATCCATGAAGAATTTGTGCCTAACTATATCACTGCTCTTGAATATGACATATATGGAGAGAAAAATCCTTGGGAGATTTGGGTAGCTTATGAAGGGTCCAATTATGAAGGAAATGACCTTTATATTTTCACCACCTTAAAGAAGAGATCTTTGTACAACTCATGTTTTGTTCGCATCATTCGTGTGGTTCTTGGGAAGGTGAAGACACTGAAAAAAAATGATATGAAGGAAGATCCAATTTTCAGGTTCTGGTTTTTGATATGAGTATTGTAGAAATAGATTGCTCAAGTATAAGAAGCACATATGAAGATGTTGAGATTCTTGATGACAATGGCAGACCAAGATCTCTATTAGTGATGAAGAAAACCAACAAGACTGCACAACATACAAGCTACTTCAACTAACTTTCTGAAAATAAAAGGGGTAGTAGTCGAGGCTCATTTAGATGGTGAGATGTACACATGACAAGATCACTATATACATTCCTTTATCATTTACCCTCAATTATCTCATTTCTTTACTACTCTATTTTCTTTACCCCTCTCCTTAAATATACAAAAAATTTATAGTGTGTAATTATTTTTCATTGAAGCAACATATTAGGATCAAGATTAAGCTCCATTTTTATCTCTTTCATCCATTATGGTTGGTTTGGTTGGTTAGCTTCTATCAAAATAGATGGTTAAGTTTTAGATGAAGTTGATTCTGCATATGGTGGTTAAGTGCTAGTATTACTTCACATTATGATTTCAAGACTGAGAGATGAAGATTCGCTCACCAATAAGAGGAGATATTTGAGTATATATCATGTTCAACATAATCATTTCAAGCTTGGAATACATGATATATTCTAGTTTGTGAGGGGATGTTAAAATAGTTATAATTCTATAATGGATAATCGATTAACAAAATGATTAATCGATTATCAATGTTGAAATATGTTTTGTTATTTGGGTTAGTTTTGTATTGGGTTTTTGTTAATTGATTAGTTAGTTTTTAGTGTTAGGTTGATTAGTTTTCTTTCTTCTACATAAGCTCTTCATTGTAGTTTTTATGTTCAATCAACTCAATTTATTATCATTTAAATTCATTCAATTTCATATTTCTGCACTTGATTCTTAACACATGCCTATAAGATGGAAAATTAGCAGTTTTTTATCATTCTAAAACTACACACTTTAACGGAAAATTTACTAGAATGGTACATCTTGACCGAAAAATTACAGTCTTGGTGCACCTTTTTCAAATATTACCAAAGAGGTGCAACTTTTATGTAAATTGACAACCTGGTTGCCGATTCTCCTATTTTTATTTTCTTAATCACTCCCCCCAAAATCGGCAATGAAGGTGAGTTTTATATTTTTTTTTATTTCCTCCCCCCAAAATCGGCAATGGGGGAGTTTTATAATTTTTTATGTTAATTCTCCCCCCTAAATCGGCAATGGGGGGTTTCAAATTTTATTTTTTTAATTTCCTCCTACTAAATGGGCATTGTGGGGGGAGTTTTGCATGTAATTGTTTTTTTTGAAACCGTAAACCTAATAACACACAAACCATCAATACTTTGTTCAAAACAGTTGTATTTAAGAAATATCCATGCATTTCATTGATTTTCATTGTGTTAAATGCCTTCAACCAAATCATTATGGCAAGCTGATTTTGAAATTAATCCATTGAATAAATGCCTTCAACCAATTTTGCAGAGGTTCATTAATAATTTTGAATGAGTACAGAAATTCATTATGGCAAATCTGATTTTAAATAAATGCATTGAACCATTACGTATAATCATTCAACCAAAATGCAACTATTTTGAACAAAGTATTGATGGTTTGTGTGTTATTAGGGTTACAGTTTCAAAAAACAAAAAATTACATGCAAAACTCCCCCACAATGCCCATTTAGGAGGAGGAAATTAAAAAAATAAAATTTGAAAAACTCCCCCCTTTGCCGATTTAGGGGGGAGAATTAAAAAAAATAATTTA
>NC_032026.1:5924998-5931645 GCF_001865875.1 Lupinus angustifolius
ACTTTCATTCCAGAGAGCTATTTCAATAGCCAAT
The DNA here is from genome assembly GCF_001865875.1 of Lupinus angustifolius. NCBI lineage: Eukaryota > Viridiplantae > Streptophyta > Magnoliopsida > Fabales > Fabaceae > Lupinus > Lupinus angustifolius. Next base: position 5,925,033 of record NC_032026.1, read on the forward strand.
TTATCCCTTTCTTCTTTTTTCAGCCTCATCCGAAACCACTGGGATGTCGGTTTTCAGAACGTGGGCAACCTTTCCCATAGTGAGGAAAAATTCCATCTTATGTTGTCAACGTTTGAAATTTGTTCCGTCAAATTGAAATGGCTTGTTCAGGTCATAGTTGTTAGGTCTAGTAATATTATCTACAAATGTCATTGCAGTCGAACCGTCTTTAAAATTGTTGTTATTGTAGCTTGCAGCAATTCTAAATGACACGAAATAATACTTACTGGCTGAGTCACGACCAGGTCGCTCTCTTTAAGACGTTTCGTGGCACTGCCCGTGTCAGTTCTCAAAATGCCCACAATATGGCTACATGTGCCAATTCTTTCCCCCAATACCGACTACCAATGTCAGTTCTCAAAATTTCCATAATATGGCTACTTGTGCCAATTCTTTCCCCCAATACTGACTACCAGTGTTAGTTCTCGAAATTCTCACAATATGGCTGCATGTGCCATTTCTTAGTGCCACGGAAAGAAAGGGGGGGATGTTTTCCGGAAATGCATTGGCGGAAAATATGAGGGAGAAAGAAAAAGTTGAATGAAAATGCATTCAACTTGGGGAAAGAAAATATGAAGGGAGAAGGCTTCTATTTATAACTTGGGATTTTTTTCCAAGTTCCTCATCTCTCTAATGTGGGACTTCAGAGTTGTTTTTTTTAGATTTCTTTTATGTGTGACTTGAGAGTTGTTTTTTCAAAACTCTTCAATGTGGGACTTGGGTGTTTTTCCTATTTCACACCCAAAAGTTCCCACTAATGGTTTTCAACAAACCATGTTCCAACACTTTTTAATAACGTAAATTCAACAGTTGCGCCACTATGAGGAATGTGTTAAAATGGTAGGAGACATGATTGAATCTTCTTGATGAAACAAGAAATATGAAAAAGAGAATATTATTCATTGAATATTGAATAGATTGAAAATCAAAATTATATTGAATCGTTTATATAAAGGATAGAAAAACTAACTATCGTAACCAAACTAACTAACCACTCAACTATTTTAACATTCCCCCACAAGCTGGAATGTATTAAGCATTCCAAGCTTGAAATAATTGTGTTGAACACAATGATATACTCTAATACCTCCTCGTGGTGGTGAGTGAATCTTCATCTCCCAGTCTTGAAATCTGAATGTGAAGCAATACTGACGCTTAACCACCATAGGCAGAAGCAACTTCATCCAAAGCTTAACCATCTATTTTGAAAAAAGCTTAACCAACCAAACCAACCATAATGGATGAAAGAGATAAAATAAAATGGACCTTAATCTTGATCCCAATATGTTGCTACAAAGAAGAAAAAGTACACACTTTAACAATATTGTGTGTTTAATTAGAGAGAGAGGTAAAGAAAATAAAGTACTATAGACAAATGGTAATTGGGGGTAGTTGATAAAGAAAGAGAAAAAAAATTGAGATCAAATCATAGCAACTACACCAAAGATTCAGAATCAAGAAACTCATTATTGTTTCTTGAAAAGTAACTATTAGCACTCAATGCCAGATAGAACCAGCCGAAGGTTGTTCCACTTCACACTTAATCTTCCATTCCCAACCAACAATTCTATAGTAGCACTAACCCATCAGCAATCAAAAGCATTAACAACATTAACACCAATATTGTTGCTACACTTGTCTTAAGTTGAATATCTTCCAAGTCTTTCCTTGTTGAGTATCTAAAAGTGACTCCAAACAATGTGTATCTGCAAATTGATGGAATATGTAAAGGGTGCATTGATGATGTTGGATCATGAGAACAAGAAGAAAATTGATTCTATGACTGGATAGTTGTTGGAGCAACTTAATTCTTCTTGGTGGAAATTAACCGGAACTGCAATACCCATCACAAATGTTTGGCTTGAATGCATCCATCTCCATCATTATCAAATAAGCCAAAAGCTTCTTTGATCTCAAAAATTTGTTCTTCACTAAGAACTTTTGCCATGATGTAGGCAAAAAAAAATGCACAAGAAGAGAGGATAAGGGGTTGATGGATAAACAACAAAAACATAATTACATCACTCTGATACCATGTTAAAATGGTAAGAGGTATGCTTGAATCTTCTTAAGGAAACAAGAAAGATGAAATAAGAAAGATGAAATAGAGAATATTATTCATTGAATATTGAATAGATTGAAAATCAAAATTATATTGAATCCTAACATAATGTCGTTAAATGATAGGCACATCTAAATTAATAGTGTTCATGCTCAATGAAGCAATCGGTGTTAAATCTGCACAATCAATAATGTCTCCTTCATTGAACATTGTTTTATTGTATATCTCAAATATTCAACAACGCTTAATGAAGAAAGCTATATTGATTTACACATATTCAACAATGTTTGCTTCTTGAGTGTTGTTGACTCTTATAGTAGGGTTCGCATTTTATACGAAAAGTAAGATGATCAAAGTACAATGCAAAATATTGGTGTGACTATTATTGTTCAAACTATACATAAGTGAAGTGTCAAAGATAGAAACCTCATATATGCGAATATGTCATACTTTGAGGTTATTGAACGTATATGAAAATTGGATAACACAATGTTTAGGGTGTCGGTTTTTGTTGTATGTGGGTTGATAATAACAATGACGTTTTGGTTGATGTGTTAGAGTTCATGTATATGGATCTTAATAGACCACAATATAAAGATGATGTGGCTGATATGAAATGGTTCATTGTTTTTTTGACTAACAAAAAGTTAACAATAATATTGATGACAAAGACCACAATGATACTAATATTGAAGATAATCCTTTCTTTAGGAAATCACAATTGTGTGATAGTGATCCAATTACATACAATGGTCAATATAGAAGATTTCATCATGATGAGGAGATTTGGGTGAATCCATGTTTTTCTTCCAATCAGGGATAATACAAGTCTGAATCGATAAAATAAAAATAAATGATTTGGGTGAATCCATATTTTTCTTCCAAGCAGGGATAATACAAGTCTCAATCGATCAAAGAAAAAACATAATTTGCTTAAACATGTGTTGTTGGATGTCTTTGTATTACTTTATCTTAATTTTGTTTGTTTTAAATTGTAGTCCCCTTGTCAAAAAATTGACATGCACATATAAAGTTGAAATATTGGCATACTTGTCACTACTAACAGATAGTGTATTTAGTATTGTTGCATTAATATATAATTAATATAACAATTTTGGATATATATGTGTTGTTGATATATATATATATATATTGTGTGTGTTTTGTGGTTGGATGTAGGTATTATTTGATAGAAAACAATTGATAGATTAATAGTGCTATTATATCAAACAAACAATATTGTTGTTAGTTTCAACAGCACTTGCTAGAGAAAGTATCCTAGAAAGTGTAAGATTTATCACATTCAACCACACTCATTTAAGCAAATATTATTGTATAAGAAAGTATTGTTGAATATTTAAACGTGTTGAATGTCCACTTTGAATCTAACTTTAAATTTAGTGTGCTCAGATAGAATATGTTCATAACGTTATAGAATATCAATTTTAAACGTTATTGTTTTACATTTATGGATGATTGCACGATTCAAAATAGTGTTTCTACTATTACAATGAGTGGATATTGTTTATGACACGTTCTCCCACAATTTCTAAATTTAAATAAGACCCCTAAATAATATCAAAATTTTGGAGAATTTAAGAAAGCTTTAAGCACACTATTAATCAACTAACGTAAAAAGTGTTCATTACAATTAGGAATCAAAATACATGATAAACGTTTAGTTCCATCAAAATACTTAACAAAAAAACTAGCTACTAGAGGCAAACTCCATCAGTATTGAGATGCAGATTAAAGCCTCTCTCTCTCTTCCTCTCTCTCTTGGAATTCCTTCACTTTGAGGTAGAGTTGGTATCCTATTGCTTGATAGTCTTTTTCTCATCTTTCTCACACTTGAAAATCCAAATGAGCCTTCAATCAGATTTTATTCAGAAAATGCAAATTTTGTAGTGTCTCGTGCTTATGTGGAAGAATGCCCACCTAGGCAAAGTTCCAAGTTTGCTTCCATAAACCTAAAAACATAAAAATGAGACTCACTTGATCACTTTATTTAACACTCTAGTAAAAAAATTACAAAAAAGAACAAACAATCTCGGCAAGAGATTGGTATGAGAAATAAAAATGGTATATGGCACTTGTAAATCAATCATTAATAAATTAAATATTATTTTATGACATGTCACTTTCTTATCAGTAGGAAGATGTAGTGAGATATAAAACATTACTATATGATAACACAAGAAAATGGGTTCACCGTGACCAAAAAGAATTAGAAAAGGCCAAACATGCATGGATGGCTGATTATGTGTAGAATGATTACTAGGATTCAGCTATTATTATTATCTTAAATTCAAAATACTATTTTAAGATGATGTATGGCTTTTATCCCCTTTAGGATATCTCATCTTTGTATTTAAGTTGTAGTATCCATCACTAAGTCTTCCTTTGGAAGAGGAGAAAAAGAGGAGAAAGAAAATAAGAGGAGAAAAGTTGAAGAGAAATAACATATTTCTCTTATTTGGTTTGGGAGATAATTTAAGAAGATAGAATGAAAAAGAAAATGGGGCCCTTCATATTCTTTCTCCTCTCAAGTGAGGAGAAAATGGGAGAGGAAGGGTAATGGGGGAAAACACTTCTTTCTCTTATTTTTCAATTCAACTAAACACAAAAATTTATTCTATTTCTCACATTTTTCTCTCTTTTCACTATATTTCTTATATATTTCTCTCTCTTTTCACTATCTTTCTTATATATTTCTCTCTTCTCACTTTCTTCTCTCCAACCAAAGAAAGCATAAATGATAAGAAAATTTTAGAGTGTCGTGTCTTTATTTTCGGATGTATGACTTTCTTAGAGTCGTCATCATATTTTATGGTCAAAAAGTATAGCAAAACATTTTAGCCCAATTACATTGGGCTTTGGATTTTTGATATTCATATTCAATAGTCGGTTACAGAATAAGGAAGATATTGACATCGTATTCGCTCGTTTTAAACAGTATCCCTCACTAAATTATATGGCTCATACTATACTTTAGAATTATTTGGTTATTTAATTAATTATTGAGAGGACAATATTTTATTTATTATTGTGTCTGACAATGTGACATTGCTCCTACATATCCATATTTAAGATAGGGAATTAATGCTACGAAGTTCTTAGTTGGAGTGTGATTGTTGTTTGAGTATTTTAATTAAGGAAAGAAGTGGTGTAACACGACTGTCCAAAGGATGAGTGAGGGAAAGAAGCCATCAATGACAACCGTTCCTCCATCCTTGATGTGATTAGCTATTTTTATTTTTTATGTAAAATATTGATTTTGATATTTCTTTTATTAGGAAGAAAAGTTTTTTATTAATAATTTAATTAAAAATAGTAATTTTTGTTGATTTGAGGAATTAATCAAGTGAAAAGAAGCAGCATAGCACGATGATCCGAAGATGAATTGAGGACGAGAAATATTTTTGTGACCCTCTTCCATCTTTGATTAATCCCTAAAAAATTACCCCATTATAATAAGTGTTACCATGTAAAAATATAGTTTATAGTCATTTTAAAGAAAGAATTTTTATTAGTCGCTAAAAATCATAAAAAAAAGTTTGTTGATGGTTAATTATACTAAAGGAATTTACAAAATTAAATAACGTTTGTTTCATTAAACAATATTATATTGCTAAATTAAATAAAAGAAAGAAGATAATAGGTAAAATGATACATGACTGCCTAAAGTATAGAAATCTGCACTACTGGAAGTACGATTAGCATATTGTGGCTTAGGAGAATGCAAGACATGTGGCAGAACGCGAGTGGCTGGGAGATGCGAACTGGGTGTGTTTGGACATGTGGCGAGACGCAGCCTGGCGATAGGGAAGGCACATGGAAGGGGGAGTTCGATTGGGCAGGGTGCACTGTAACCAGATGATGTTTCACAACGTGATTGGCCAATTCGAAAGTCAATCTGTAAGTATCAGAGTGCAACTAAGAGGAGGGGGCGAATTAGTTGTCTTAAAATAATGGCTGCTTTTTCTGCAAATTCAAAGTTAAAGTGCAGCGGAACAATATGCAGAAAAGTAATAGGAAATAAAATGAAAGAGATAAGGAGAAGAGAGTACACAAGGAGTTTTATACTGGTTCACCTTCTTGTCCACCGAAGGCTACGTCCAGTACTCTTGCCACACAAGAGATTTTCCACTAAGAATTAAGAGTTGTAATTACAATATCTCACCCCGAGATCTCTCTGTACCTTACACACTCCCTAATTCTTATACCCTTGGGAAACACCTTTCCAAGTGAATCTATTCCCCTTTCTTTTCACACCCTGTGAAAGAAAGAATTCTTTACAAGAATGAAAAATATTCAACTATGGCAGATTGCCTTTACAAATATGAAACTTATGTAACTTGCAATCCAAACTCTCAATATATATAGAAGTATATAATGCTCTTTCTAAAAGTCTTTGAAACACTTGAAGCAACTTTGCAAAATTAACTTGAAAGTTTAAGAACAAGTTGCAAAAAGTTCAAAGATAAATTCTAAGAAAAAGTGTAAGGGCTT
>NC_032026.1:5931745-5931969 GCF_001865875.1 Lupinus angustifolius
GTGTGAGAGTTTAGAGCCTTTATATAGAGTTTACAAACACCCTTTGAAGGTTTATGAAAGTGTATGAGTTGTTTGGAGTGAAGAGATTTCATTTGAAGTGAAAGCCTTTCACTTTGAAATCTGAAAAACACTTCCAACAGCTCTCAGTAATGGGTTAGTCATTTGAGTAACCGGTTACTCAAACTTTCTGTCCACTTGAAATTTGAATTTTACATTGAGTAATC
>NC_032026.1:5932069-5932916 GCF_001865875.1 Lupinus angustifolius
ATATACTTAAGAGTTTAGGATAGAAGTACTTACAAAGACTTAATCTAATGTCTTGAAGCTTTATCTTCATTTGTCTTCATAAGTCATCTTCCTTTTGTTCTTTTTGGTGATGTTGGTGTCTTCATCAAAATCGTGCCAAGGTCAGGAGCAAGATCTTGTTCACAATCTTCCCCTTTTTGATGATGACAAACCAATATCTTCTTGACAATGTAGCTTTCTGAATTTTATGAGAGTAGCATACTTGATGATATATCTTGAGTTGTCTTAAGTATGCTCCCCCTATCTTGTATGCTCCCCCTTTCATTTAGAGTGAAGTGCCTGGAATAAAATTTGACAGAAAATACATTTTTCCAACTTTGCTCCCCCTTTTGACTTCATCAAAAAGTAGAAAAGCCAAGAGTCCAGCACAATATATATAAAATATATAGCATACATGATATATAGCACAATATATGAAAATTAATGTAGTGCATATCATAATAGCATAATATCAGAGCATAAAATCAAGTATTGTTCAAACATAAGAACATAGCATAACATAGTAGTAGATGTTCAAAGCATAAAAAACATAAAAAAATGTTCAGAAATATATGCTGAAAATACAAACAGAATAACACAATCCTAGACACTCTCTAAGACTCAGGCTCATAATTGTCTTCATCAATTTCCATTCTGCTCAGCTTAGAGGAGAGACAATGAAGTTCATATTGGATTTGCTGATTCTGAGTATCGAGAGCATCCATCCGGTTAGTGATGTAGCCTCGAAGAGAATGCAACTCCTCCATAATCATCTGGTTTGAAGGCGTAACGGCAGATGAGGAAGATTGAGCATGAAACTCAGAAGGTT
>NC_032026.1:5933016-5933591 GCF_001865875.1 Lupinus angustifolius
CGCAAAAGAAAAGGAAATAGAAAATCATAACCTTCAAAGTTTTCAATCTTACCAAATTTCGGAGTGAAAATGGGTCTGTAGTGAAAGTGTTCCTCAAAAACTTTGCATTGATCATCATTAGCAAAAAGCTTTGCTAAATCAAGCGGGTTAGACTCCATAGATGTTCCTTGACTCCTTTGTGAACCATTGGTTTTCTGTTTCTTGGAAGAGGAAGTCATGGATGTGAGTTTGAAGTTTTTAGGTTTTTGGGTTTTGGGATTTTGGGGGTTTTTGATTCGGGGCACTAATCACGAAAATAATGGTGTAGAAGTGTTTAGAATGAACAATGTGATATGGATGGACACAAAAATCACCCAAAATGGTTAAGAAATGAATATTCTAGAGGGAAAAGGGTTGACCACGAGTTAGAGAGTAGAGGGAAGAAGATGAGGTTATGAAAAATGCAATTTTCCCTTAAATACTTGCTTGGAGTAATCGGTTACTCATTCTGAGTAATCGGTTACTCTAATTTAAAATTTTAAAAAATGACAAACAACAGGTTTGAGTAACCGGTTACTCAAAGTGGGTAATCGGTT
>NC_032026.1:5933691-5934450 GCF_001865875.1 Lupinus angustifolius
CTCTTCCTCATCCTCATCCTCATCCTAACCCACTTCCTCATCCTCATCCTATCGTCATCCTCGTCCTCATCCAATTCTCCTCCGCATCCTATCCTCATCCTCATTCTCGTACTCATCCTATCCTCATCCTCATCCTAATTCTCCTCCGCATCCTATCCTCATCCTCATTCTCGTACTCATCCTATCCTTATCCTCGTCCTCATCCTCGTCATCATCATATCGTCATCCTCATCCTCATCGTCATTCTCGTCCTCATCCTATCCTCATCCTCATTCTCGTACTCATCCTATCCTTATCCTCGTCCTCATCCTCGTCATCATCATATCGTCATCCTCATCCTCATCGTCATTCTCGTCCTCATCCTATCCTCATCCTCATCCTTATCCTCATCCTATTCTCATCCTCCTCCTAATCCCGTCGTCATCCTCATTCTCTTCCTCGTCCTATCCACATCCTCTTCCTCATCCTCATTCTCGTCCTCATCCTATCCTCGTCCTCATCGTCATCCTCTTCCTCATCCTCATCCTCATCCCCATCCTCTTCCTCATCCTCAGCCTCCTCCTCATCCTATCCTTATCCTCGTACTCATCCATATATTATCCTCATCCTCATTCTCGTCCTAATCCTATCTTCATCCTCATCCTCATCCTCGTCCTCATCCTATCCTCATCCTCATTCTCGTCCTCATCCTATCCTCATCTTCATCCTCATCCTCGTCATCATCGTATCCTCATCCTCGTCCTCATCGTATCCTCATCC
>NC_032026.1:5934550-5936112 GCF_001865875.1 Lupinus angustifolius
TCTCAAATCTTCCAGCAAAACAGATTGTGTTTTATTAGGTATCCAATATTCTTTGGATCCTAAAGGGTTAGTGCCTTTCTCAACCTATTTATATTTTCCTAGGGGTACACCATATCTTCTAATTTGACAAGTATTTGGTGTATTAGAATAGCCAAAAAGAAGTATTTGGAAGATTATTTTCCTTTTGACACTTGGTTTCTTAAAACCATGGCTATTAGAATAGCCTAGACCTCTACGGTCTGATAAGTGTCTTTGATCATTTATGATCTTTTCTAAACTCTTTACACTCTTGTTAAGTTTATTGAGTTCAAGACTCAATGTTGAAACTTTAGTCTCAAGGGTGATGCAATTTTGGCATGAGGATGATGAAGATCTATTTCTAAATGCATCTAATTCAGATTTCTATTTTAGAAATATTTTAGATAATTTAATGTATTCATCATGCAAATCATTGAATGGAGTTTGAAGTTCGAAAGGAGAAAATAGGTTAGAATCATTTACCTCTTCATCATCTGAGTGATGAGATGCCATAAGTGACAAGTGAGCTTGTTCTTCATTTTCTGTCTCAGATGCAGAACTGGTGTCGTTATCTTCCCAAGCTATGTATGCCCTTCGTCCGGTCTTAGTGTCGTTCTTTCCTTTGAAGGAACTTTTCTTTAAGTTTGGACAGTCCATCTTCATGTGGCCAGACTTGCCACATTCAAAGCATATAAAATTTTGATTTGAGTTGGAGGCATCATTGTTCTTGGAGAACTTCTTTATTTGACCACTTCTTGCACCTTTGTTCCTTTTAAGGAACTTGCTGAATTTCTTTACGAACATGCTCATGTCATCTGAATCATCATTTTCTGATTCGTCACTGGATGAATCATATTTGTCAACTTTTGTTTTCAGAGAAATGTTCTTCTTCTTTTTCTCTTGTTCCTCATGTTGGTCTAATTGGCTAAGTTCTAACTCATGTTCCTGCAATTTTCCAAACAAGGCAGCCAAAGACATTTTTGAAAGACTTTTCTTTTCAGATATAGCAGTTACCTTTGGTTGCCAAGTCCTGGTAAGTGATCTCAAGACTTTCAGATTTAGATCACTGTTTGATAGAACTTTTCCGAGTGCAGAAGGTGATTTGTAAGATGAGTGAATCTCTATTGTAGATCAAGGATCTTCTCTCCAGGTTTCATGCGAAACATTTCATACTCTTGGGAGAGAGTATTAAGTCTTGACCTTTTTACCTCTTCGGTTCCTTCATGAATTGTTTCAAGGGTGTCCCACATTTCCTTTGCAGATTTGCAATTAGATACCCTGAAAAACTCATCAATGCCAAGTTCTTCGGTTCCTTCATGAATTTGTTTCAAGGGTGTCCCACATTTCCTTTGCAGATTTGCAACTAGATACCCCGAAAAACTCATCAATGCCAAGTGTAGAGGTTAGTATGTTCTTTGCTTTCAAATCATATTGTACCTTCTTTTTATCTTCATCGTTCCATGAGGTTTTCGACTTTATTTCTCTTACACTGTTAATAACAGTGAAGGGAACATAAGGTCCTTCTTCAATAACATTCCAAATAT
>NC_032026.1:5936212-5936447 GCF_001865875.1 Lupinus angustifolius
GGATGAGGAGGAGGAGGAGGAGGAGGAGGTGGATGAGGATAGGATGAGGATGAGGATGAGGATGAGGATGAGGACAAGGATAGGATGAGGATGAGGATAGGATGAGGAATTGGAGGAGAAGAATGAGGATGAGGAAGAGGATAGGATGAGGATTAGGAGGGTAGGATGAGGAGGAGGATGAGGTTAGGATGAGGATGAGGATAAGATGAGGATGAGGATAAGGATTAGGATTAGG
>NC_032026.1:5936547-5937551 GCF_001865875.1 Lupinus angustifolius
GAGGACGAGGATAGGATGAGGAATTGGAGGAGGATGAGGATGAGGATGACGATAGGATGAGGTTGTAGAGGAGGATATGATGAAGATGAGGATGAGGAGGAGGAGGCGGATGAGGATAGGATGAGGATGAGGATGAGGACGAGGATAGGATGAGAACGAGGATAGGATGAGGGTGAGGATATGGTGAGGAATTGGAGGAGGAGGATGAGGATGAGGATGAGGATGAGAAGGTGGATAGGACGCGGATGAGGATGAGGATGAGGATGAGGATGGGGATGAGGATAGGATGAGGAAGAGGATGAACATAGGATGAGGAATTGGAGGAGGTGGATGTGGATGAGGAAGAGGATGCGGATGAGGATGAGGATGAGGATGAGGATGAGGATGAGGATGAGGATGAGGATGAGGATGAGGATGAGGNNNNAGGATGCGATGAGTATAGGATGAGGATGAAGACAAAGATAGGATGAGGAAGAGGATGAGGATGAAGTGGGGATGAGGATGAGGACATGATGAGGATGAGGATAGGATGAGGAGGAGGACGAGGAGGATGAGGATGAGTATGAGGATAGGATGAGGATGAGGATGAGGACGAGGATAGGATGAGGATGAGGAATTGGAGGAGTGGGATTAGGATGAGGATAGGATGAGGAAGAGGATGATGATCAAGAGGAGGGTAGGATGGTGATGGGGATGAGGACGAAGATGGAATGAGGAAGAGGATGAGGACGAAGATGGGATGAGGAAGAGGATAGGATGAGGAGGAGGATGAGGATGACAATGAGGAAGAGCATGAGGATGAGGATAGGATAAGGAAGAGGATGAAGATATGATGAGGAGGTGGAGGAGGATGAGGACGAGGATACGATGAGGATGAGGATGAGGACGAGGATACGATGAGGATGAGGATAGGACGAGGGTGAGGACGAAGATGAAGATGATGATGAGGATGAGGATTAGGTTAGGATGAGGATGGGGATGAGGATAAGGAAGAGGATAGGATG
>NC_032026.1:5937651-5953385 GCF_001865875.1 Lupinus angustifolius
AACACTTCCAACAGCTCTCAGTAATGGGTTACTCATTTGAGTAACCGTGAGTAACCGGTTACTCAATTTGAGTAACCGGTTACTCAAACTTTCTGTCCAATTGAAATTTGAATTTTACATTGAGTAATCGGTTACTCACTTTGAGTAATCGGTTACTCACTTTGAGTAATCAGTTACTCAGCTTTCAAAAATCAGTTTTTCAGTTGGATAACTCTTTTCTCACACATGTAACCTGTTACTCAATGAAGTAACATGTTACACACTACTTTTGAAAAATGTTTTAAGTCTTTTAAAAGTGTCTCACATTTTCTAAAAAATAGTTTGAGCAATTATACTTGTATATACTTAAGAGAGTTTAGGATAGAAGTACTTACAAAGACTTAATCTAATGTCTCATTTGTCTTCATAAGTCATCTTCCTTTTCTTCTTTTTGGTGATATTGGTGTCTTCATCAAAACCATGCCAAGGTCAGGAGCAAGATCTTCTTCTCACAATCCTATAGTAGAAAGAGTATGTGGAATCAACGGCTTCAATTCAATCTGAAAACGAGAACATGGGATGGCGATGCCCCCGTCCTCACTAGATCAAGTTGCTTGATACTTTTGCTTCTCTGAGAGTGTTTCACATTGCTATTTTTTTAGTGTTTCTTCTCTATGTTTTCCTAGTTTCTTGACACTTTTGCTTCTCTCAGAATGTTTCACATTGCTTTTTTTAGTATTTCTTCTCTGCGTTTTCCTAGTATCTTTTCTCCAAAACCCATAATTCTTATTTATAATACAACCTATATCACTTAAACCTTTAAAATTAAGTCATTTTAAATTTGAATAAATCTAATAACTTAGTTTAAGGAATTTTAGTAAACAGGTTTGACTCTTCCATTTTTATTTATTTTTTATTTCTGAAAACAAAAGGAAACTTCTAAAGAATATTCATAAGCCTCTTTCATTATTTATTTTAAGAAATCCAAATTTCCTTATAAAAAATCAACAAAAAAATAATCTTAATTATTTTCTATTTATTTAATATTGAAAAAATTAAAATAAATAATAAAAATCACTCTATTTTTTTTTTAGGAAAACAGTATAAGCTTCTAACAACCCATTTCTAATTTGAGTTTTTTTTATAGAAAAAGATATAAGTTTCTAGAATCTATTTGAAAAAAATCATTTGTTTATATTTTTTTGAGAATTCAATTCTTTTTCTTTAAAAACGTTTTGTCAAGATCTCGTGCAACAAGCCATAAACTCCTTACACAAAGAACTTCAATATGTGATTTTAGACCTGAAATCTAGGATATAACCCAAACTCTCATCTCCTACCCTCCAACCATCTTCTCCTCCAAAATATTGGATTAGAACCAATGGACTAGATATTTTAGGCATCATAGTATTTTAAATTTTATCAAATCCCCCTCCTCATAAAAAAATATTATGCTATATACTATTAATTTTTAAATGAAGATCATCTGTTTCATTTTTAGTAATTCATTTGTATACCAAATGACCAATCCAATTAAAAAATGGCTCATTATTAAACATAAAAAATATAAAAATTAAAAATAATTATGTTATATTACTTGATTTAAATAGAAACATACTTTTTTTAGGCATATGATTATTTTTCTTAATTTTTATCCTATCACATATGTTAAATGGGGAATACAATCTTCTATACTAAAATATATATTAGATTATACATCCTTTTATTAAATTAGTCGTAAAATATAAATTTAATAAAAATTTAATTCATTTATCAGTTATCAAAAAAGGTCGAATGAGTCATAAATGATAAAAGGGAAAGGTTAGCAAGGGTGAAACATGTAAAATCACAAGCATAGCACTCAGGATATAAAACCTCAAGCCAAACATGCCCTAAACGAACGGCAAACCTCATCAACCAATTCGGCGCATTCCTGAAGTCAACAAAGCCACGAAAAATGGCCAATCAAGAATTAGATGAAGACGAAATAAACCCTTTTACAATGCTCCTTACCAATGACCAAGACCACACACTAAACAGCTTCGCTACCGTACACGACGAGAGTACACCGAATCAACAAGACCTTCACATCCTCCGTTCGATTCAATCAACGGTGGTGATTCGCCAACTCCGTTCTGAGGGTCTTTCCTTCCAGCTCTGGCCAGCCGCCACCGCTCTCGTTACCCTCCTCGACCTCCACCGCATCGACCCTTCCAAAAGTCCTCTCTCCACCACCCTCTCCGCCGCACGCGCCGGCGCGAATAATCGCCCACTGAGGATACTCGAGCTCGGCTCCGGCACTGGGATCGTCGGAATCGTCGCAGCTGCCACCCTTGGATGCCACGTCACCATCACGGACCTTCCTCACGTGGTTCAGAATCTCCAGTTCAACGCGGACGCCAACAAGGAAGGCGTGGGGTCCACCGGTGGGGCTGTGAAAGTTGCGTCGTTGAGGTGGGGCCACGCTGATGACGTGGACAAGATTGGGCGGGAGTTCGATATTATTCTAGCATCGGATGTAGTGTATCATGACCACCTTTATGATCCGTTGCTTGAAACGCTGCGTATGATGATGCTTGTGAGTGGTGATGGAAAAGAGAGGAAGAAGATGGTGTTTGTGATGGCTCATTTGAGGAGGTGGAAAAAAGAGTCTTCCTTCTTCAAGAAGGCGAAAAAGCTTTTTGAAGTTGATGTGTTGCATAGGGATAGTCCTTGCGATGGGTCTAGAGTTGGGGTTATTATTTATCGTTTTGTTGGGAAGGTTTAGGTTTCAGAAAAGTGCACAAATCACCTGTGAAATTAGTTTTCAATTTCATTTACTATTGAAGTTTGTGCCCTTTTTTGTACTATGATATCTTTTTGGGATGTCTATTTGGTCATTCCGGATATCTAGCTGAACTTTATACTATGCTATTAGATCAACAAATTATTAGTAAGTTTGTTTCTTTTGTTCAACATAATTGTGAATAAATAATTACACCAAGTATGATCTATGTCCCATTACAACTGGGTCGCTGCATTTTCTTCCAATTGGATGAACACAATGTAATTGCAACTGCAATTTTAAACATAGTAAACTGACTAAATCCACAAAGTTCTTTCCTCTCCATTGTCCAATGTTTAAGGGGAAGTGTTATTTGTTAAAAAATTAGCCAAAGCATGGACATGTTTATCTTTCCACAATATACTGTCTATTTTTAGAAGGGACAAAGAATCTAATTTAAGTTCTGGGGCAGGTAAATAATGTTGGTTCTTGTGGATACATATCTTGGAAAATGCTTTCTTTGATGTCTCATAACAAATTAGCACAAAAAGCTCCTCTGTGAAAACCTTCCCGTGAACCAATATTTGTGATAAAAAGTTTAGTTGATATTTGCATTTTCACATTCTTGACTTTGTGTATGGTTCTCACAGAATCGATGTTGAAGGAAATGTTAATTTTCTTATTTGTTTTACCTTTAGCTCCAAGCTTCAATGACTTTCTCTTTCTCTTTTCTGTTTTTAGTTTAGTCTTTGGGCTTCTTTTCTTCAGCCCGTTTTCTTCTTTTTCTTTCTATTTTATTTCTTTGGGTTTGCTTTTCCTTAGGCTCATTTGTGGTGTTTAGTTAAAGCATTTTCTATTTATAGGTTGTAGGTTAGTTTTATTAGTTAGTTAGTTTTTCTATTTTAATATGTTTTCTCTTTCACTGGCTCCATCATTTTCTTCTCCAAGATTAAATGAAGTTTTCTTGTGTTTTTCCTTTTTCTTCTTCTTCTTCTTTCTTTTTCGCTGTGTAGTTTCTTTAAGATGGTATCAATGTTCTGATTTATCTTCCCAGAGTCTCCTTTTCTCCCTTTCTCCTCCTCGACAGATTCACCAATGGCTACACAAAACTACCATGTCGATCAAGGCAACAATCCCTATTACCTTCATCCAACCGAAAGCCCTGCGCAAATTTTGGTAACACCTCTCTTGAATGGAACCAATTACCACTCATGGGCTCGAGCCATGAAGCTCACCCTCGACACCAAGAACAAATTGAAGTTCATCACTAGAACTCTGAAACAACCACCACCAGACGACCCCTTGCACAATTTATGGAAGAGATGCAACAATATGGTTCTCTCATGGTTACAACGCTTAGTGTAAGAATCAATCGTCAAGTCAATATTGTGGATCGATTCAGTTGCTGAAGTTTGGAAGGACTTACAAGATAGGTTCTCACAAGGTGATATGTTCAGAATCTCATAACTACTACATGACTTCTATTATTTGAATCAAGGCAACCTCACAATATCTGAATACTTTGGTGAATTGAAGAGTCTTTGGGAAGAGATTGAAACATTTATGCCTATTCCTAATTGTAATTGCTCCACCCAATGTTCTTGTGGAGTAATTCCCCTAGTAAGAGGCTATAGAGAGCAGAGTTATGTAATCAGGTTCTTGAAAGGCCAGAATGAGCAATACGCTCCAGTAAGATCCCAAATAATGCTTCTTGATCCTTTACCTAATATAAGTAAAGCATTCTCCTTATTAAGCCAACAAGAGAGGCAGTTCAATATCCCAAACATCCATGACCCTAACCCTCAAAATAGAGCCTTAACTCTCAGCACAAACCAAGACAGATACAAGAATACAAATAATAATGTAGGGAACAACCCCAGTTTTAGAGGAAGGGGAGGCAATGTTTATAGAGGAAACAAACCTAGATTCAATAGTGGAGGCAGAAACCAAGGGAACAAATTTTGTACTCACTGCCAGAGAACAAACCACACCATTGAGACATGTTTCATCAAGCACGATTATCCCCCTGGATTTCAGAACAACAGATTCACCAAAATGGCAAATCACAAAATTGGCTTTCCCTTGGATCAAAGCAATGAGAACAGTGAGTTGCAGGCAATTAAATCAGGCCAAGGAGCTAGCAAATTGTTCACAGATGAACAAGTCCAGGGCATTCTGGACCTAATGCACAATGCCAAGGCAGGGGATCATATTGTTAACTCTGCCATACACACTAAGACATCCCCTACATCACCAGGTAATATTAAACCTTATTGGATTATTGACACAGGTGCTATAGACCATATTAGCAATGATATACATAATTTTCCAACCTCTAAGTCTATAGCACCAATGTTCATCACCCTACCTAATGGTGACAAAGTATCTACTTGCATTTCAGGCACCATTTTTCTTACCCCTGCACTTACATTAACTGATGTCCTTCTTGTTCCACAATTTCATATCAATCTTCTTTCAGTAAATAAGTTAATGTATACTCTCTATTGCCACTTCATTATTTCTTACAACAAGTGTTTGATTTTGCAGAACCATACCAAGAAGATGATTGGTTCAGCTAGGTCACACCAAGGACTCTTTTTGATAGATTTGCATGATTCTAGACATCTTATAGGACACTACTCTACTATTGATGATTTTGTTAAGACTAATAATGATTGCTTGTGGCACCTTAGACTTGGACATACACCAATTCCTGTTTTAATTCAGCTGAAAAAGTCTTTCCCTTATATTCATACTGCTCTTGACATCACTCCTTGCAATATTTGTCACATAGCTAAGCAAAAGAGACTACATTTCAATATAAGCACATCTATTACCTCTCAATGCTTTGATTTATTGCATGCTGACATTTGGGGTCCCTATTCAACACCATCTATATATGGTCATAAATACTTCCTTACCCTTGTTGATGACCACACAAGGTTTACATGAATCATTCTTCTAAAGACTAAAGCAGAGACTAGGTCTCATTTAATCCATTTCATCTCCTATATAGAAACTCAGTTTGATAAGAAACTGAAGTGCCTTAGGAGTGATAATGGAGTTGAGTTCTTGATGCATGATTACCTAAGTAAAAAGGGCATCATCCATCAAAGAACTTGTGTTGAAACCCCTCAACAAAATGGTATTATTGAGAGAAAACATCAACACATCCTCAACATAGCAAGAGCTATATTCTTTCAATCCAATTTGCCTTCTAAGCTTTGGAACTTTGCTGTCCAGTATGCCACCCACATCATGAATAGGCTGCCCTCACCCTTGCTTAAATAGCAGAGCCCTTATCAAGCCCTTCACAAATCCCTCCCTTCTCTGGACCATCTCAGGGTATTTGGATGCTTAGCATATGCCACCACTCTACTCTCTCACAGAACTAAATTCTAACCTATGGCCAGTAAGGCTGTTTTTCTTGGCTATAAGGAAGGAACCAAAGGATTCATCCTATACAACCTTCACACACATACTGTCTTCATCTCAAGAAATATAATCTTTTATGAACAATTTTTCCCCTTCCAATATAACCACAGCCATGATATCAATAATAACTCCATATGCAAACCTACCTTTCCATCCAACAATACCCCTATCCTTGACCCTAGGGACAACACCTATACTACCATACCAATTCCTCAGTCCTTACCACTAGACCAACACATTACCTCTCCTCAACAACACATCACCCAACCAACTAGACAATCAACTAGAATCATAAATCCTCCATCTCACCTACAAGATTATCACTGAAGCCTATCCACATGCACCCCTCAACAACCACAACCATCTTCAGGTACTTTATATCCCTTATCTTCTTGTATCAGCTATACTAACTGTGCTTCCTCTTACATGAACTTTTGTCTTGCTGTCTCAACCATTCTAGAACCCTCCTCCTACAAACAAGCCTCCTCTATACCCTACTGGCAAGAAGCCATGACTCAAGAATTAAAAGCTCTTCAACTCAATAACACTTGGTCCATTGTTCCCTTACCTGACAACAAAATGCCCATTGGTTGCAAATGGGTCTATAAAGTGAAATATCTTGCAGATGGCACCTTAGACAGATACAAAGCACGTTTGGTTGCCAAGGGCTTCACTCAAATGGAAGGGGTGGGTTACTTTGACACCTTTTCACCCGTTGTCAAAATTACTACCATCAGAGTCATATTGGCCTTAGCTGCTGCCAAATCCTGGTTTCTTGAGCAGCTTGACATTAACAACGCATTTCTTCATGGAGATCTCCATGAAGAGGTGTATATGCATCCCCCTCCAGGCCTTCTACCTCCTACATCCTCTCTGGTTTGCAAGCTTCACAAATCCCTCTATGGCCTCAAGCAAGCCAGTAGAGAATGGCATACAACCATGTCCACCAAACTTGTTTCTCTAGGTTTCACTCATCCATGTGCAGATCAAGCAATATTCACCAAAGGTTCTTCTACCTCCTTCACTGCTATCCTAGTCTACGTCGATGATCTGGTCCTTACAGGCAACAACTTCTCCGAAATCAAACATGTGAAGAACATTCTCAACATTGCCTACAAAATCAAAGACTTGGGTCAATTGAGATATTTTTTAGGCCTCAAAATTTCACGATCTGCCAAAGGAATTCACCTCAACCAACGCAAATACACTCTGTCCTTACTCGAAGAAACAGGGACATTAGCCTCCAAGCCTGCCAAAACACCTTCAGATCCTTCTATCAGGCTTCATCTCAATCAAGGCACTCCTCTTCCTGATCCATCCTCCTATAGACGCCTTGTGGGAAGATTGATATATCTCACCATTTCCAGACCTGATATTTCCTTTGCTGTGCAACAACTAAGTTTATTCATGTCTAATCCGCATTCTACTCACCTCACTGCTACTCAAAGAGTCCTACATTACCTCAAAGGTTCACCATCTCAGGGTCTTTTATTTAACTCCCAATCAACATTCAAGTTGTCTTCTTTTGCTGATTCAGATTGGGCTTGCTGTCTTAATTTTCTTATTTGTTTTACTTTAAGCTTCAAGCTTCAATGGCTTCCTCCTTCTCTTTTCTGTTTTTAGTTTAGTCATTGAGCTTCTTTTCTTCAGTCGTTTTCTTCTTTTTCTTTCTGTTTTATTTCTTTGGGCTTGCCTTTCCTTAGGCCCATTTTGTGGTGTTTAGTTAAAGCATTTTCTATTTATAGGTTGTAGGTTAGTTTTATTAGTTAGTCAATTTTTCTATTTTAATCTGTTTTCTCTTTCACTGGCTCCATCATTTTCTTCTCCAAGATTAAATAAAGTTTTCTTGTGTTTTTCCTTTTTCTTCTTCTTCTTTCTTTTCCGCTGTGCAGTTTCTTTAAGAGGAAACAGTGTCAATAATCTACTTAAAAATTTAACCTGGTCATTTTTTAGCCATTTCAATTCTATTGCTCATTGACTGTGCAACATGCAAGTTTGGCTTATTAGACTCTAGAACTGAAGTCTTTAGTCAACTTGCTATCAAAATTATAACGGATGCTCATAGGTTCACTAATTTCAGGCCGTTTCTTCGGAAATGGCCTTTTCTACGAAAATCTACTTCTACTATTTTTTTAATAACAATGCAACGGGCATTGACATCTTCCATACTTCTACTTAGATTTATCAGGATTAAAATAGTAATAACAATTTTATTACTACTATTATATTATTATTTTATTATACTTCCTACATTAAAAAAAGTGGTAATTTAAAGCAAGTTGTGAAATACATTGAACAACAACAACCATCACTTTTTCTAACATTATGTATATTACCAAATTACATAGTGTTTAAACTTGAAGACTTTTGAAATACATGTTATAAATGTAATTCTACTTTAGGTCATTATTACGTGTCCCTATCTTTTTCGACTTTTTACTTTTCATCACAGGGTTCCCCAGTTCTCATCTTCCTATTATCCCTTCAACCATTATTTCTCATTTTTATTGTACATTTCTTATCCTTCTTATTTTCACTTTTCATACTCTCTATTAAACTATTCATTTCCTCTTCCTCACTTTGTTCTAAGGTAGCAATATTTATTCACTACTGAAAAATCATCTTTACTATATTTCCTCGGTATTCATATTTACCGAAAGTAATACATCTTTCAACATGGTTTTACTTTTGTTTTGTGGCTAAAAACAACTTTAAGTTTCAAGTTTATGTTTTTTGAGAGTTTGTGGTTGCATGTTTTAATTTTTTGTTTGTTAAAAATGCGACACTTTCTTCTTCCTCTTGATTTCCAATTACTATTTTTTCTTTTATGGTTGTTAAAAATACAACATTTTTCTACTTTTTCATGTTTTTGACTTTACAATTTTGTTAATATTTTTTCTGGGTTTGTGGTTGCATGTTTTAATTTTTTTTGTTAAAAATGCAACCCTTTCTTCTCCCTCTTGATTTCCAGTTTGCTATTTTTTCTTTTATGGTTGTTAAAAATACAACATTTTTCTACTTTTTCATGAGTTTGACTTTATGCTTTTGTATGAGAGTTAAAGTTTTCTGGGTTTATGGTTGCATGTTTTAGTTTTTGTTGTTGTTAAAAATGCAACCCTTTCTTCTTCCTCTTGATTTTCAGTTTGCTATTTTTTTCTTTTATGGTTGTTAAAAATACAACCTTTTTCATGGTTTTTCTACTTTTGCATTTTTCTTTCTGTGTTACGAGTTAGGGGTTTCCTTGTTTGTGTTGAATAAGTCTAATGTTCTAACTCGTAACTCAGGTTTTAATGATTTTAAGTTCACTACTGATATGATATGATATTTTATTTTTTGCATCTTTAGGTTTACTAAACATATGCCTTTCTGAAATATTGCACTTACATATCAATATGATTATGTATATACATTGTCCAACTTTTACAATTTGAACTTGTTATTAAACAATAACAACTTTAAGTGTATGTACACAATGAAATGATGAATCTTTGTGTGATGCAGTTTCTCAAATCACCAAAAAAGGTACTGTGTAACATTACAAGTCCCTATACAAGCTAATACTAATATTTAAAGCTAATACTTATATTAAACAATAACTAATTTAAGTGTATATACACAATCCCTATGCTATAACCTATGGTTTGTGAATTTGTGAATGTTGAAGGTTCATGGGGTTTAAAATATTTGAAGTTGACTTTCTTCATGTCCACCATTGCTTGGTATTTATTTTTAAAAGACTATTGGTGGTTGTCCATGTTTTTTTTTGCATATTGTGTTAGTTGACTTTTTTGTTTGGTGAATCAAGTTCCACAGTACTTTGTTTGCTTTAATAATGTTTCTTTACTTTTTTTCATGATATATTGTGTTTAATTTTTATTTGTTATATTCTTGAATTATATATAGCTCCTTATAATTACCTTTTTTGTTTGGCTAATCAAGTTCTGCAATGTGTATGATCACTAATGACAATATCATAATTATTGTCTATCATTTGCTATATTCTTCAAATGTATATTGTTTCATTGTATCTACTATCCACTATTCTTAATGATTACTGTTTATCATTTACTATCTGCAATGTTGTATGCTTACTTTTGTTGGGATAAGTTTGTTATTGCACCGATATTATCATTTATGCTTCCACTTTTTTATATGGTGATCTATAATTACTTGTATTTCCCACTTTTTGTAAAACCCTTCTTGGTGAGGAACATGATTGAGTCTAGAGTTATGTCTTCAAAAATAAAAACAAAGTCGTGGAAGTTTACTTCAATAGCCTTCTTTCATTTTTTTAATGGTCTTATATGATAGACTTCAAATTTGATAGCATATATTACTTATATTCATTTTTACTCCATGTTTGTTTAATTTTTATCTAATTTCATTTTTTCTATAACTTAATAATGTATTTTTCTTCAATTTTGTTAGTATAAATTAGTCGTAACAAAATTAACCAGAATAATGTCAATATCACATCCGTTCGACCTGTTAGAAGATTTGAATAATTCAAAACACTTGTGGAAGATTGCTGTCAGAGTTAATGAAATTTGGTATGTGCAATTACCACCCAAACTCGGACATCTGGAAATGATATTGATAGATTGTAAGGTAATAATATATATTTTATGTAAAAATATATTTGTTTGATTACTAATTTTAGATTTTTAAATGAATTTAGGGAGACAAAATTCAATGTTTGTTAAAAAGGATGAGTTCAATGAGTAGAGAGAAAAGTTGGTGGAGAATAACACCTATGTGATGCACAATGATCTACAATTTAAGGCATGTCATCATGCATACAGAATGCAATTTATTGTGAGTAAAAACCTTAAAGAGAGAGACTTTCCTGATATTCCTCATGTTGAATATGATTTTAAGGAATTTGGTGGAATACTTCCTAAGAATTTTCAATTTGATTTGTTAGTATGTCAGTTTTCTAGCATAAATGTTGTAATATCTATATTTTTTATTTCAATTATATTATTGTAACACCTTTTTTATATGATTGAATTAGATATCATTCGAGCAGTTGACAAGCTGATTTTCTCGTAGACACATGCAAATTTAAAGAAAGTTATTTTTAATATCAAAGATTTTATGTATGTCAATTGTGTTTTCTATTTTTTATGTATGTGAAGATTGAATTACGTTTTTTAACACAATTTTTGCACTCGAAATTTTTAATTAGTGATGTTATTATCTGTACTATATGGGAATCTCATGCAATGAAGTTTTTTAACCACTATAACAACCAACCTATCGGTCAACCCATGATCATACTTTTAATTCATGCTAGAGTCAAGGAAGGACAATGTAATTTTTATCTTTTAAGCATTACTTATTATATATTATAAATTCATAATTACGTTGTTTTTGTTGTAAGGAAGTATCCACCCGCTGTAAGCAATTCATGGTGTGGATAAAAAATATTGATTGATGAAGAAATTCCTGATATTTATAAATATAAAGATAGGTACAATGAAATTAGACCTAAAATAACAATTTTGTTTTCTGTATCATACTGAAATCCTGCCGAATAATTTTTTTTTGCAACTTTTCTACAGTTAGTCTTTCCTGTGACTCATTGAGCCAAGGTAACGGTCAATTATCATAATATACTAACTTATCTGATGATGATCGATTTATGTATAAAGCTGAGGTGAAGACTATATCTAAAATTATTGCTCAAATATCATCTCAAGTAAATTTATGTTATCTTTACATATATTTTTTTACATTTACATATCTCCATTTATATATCCATTAAACAAAATATAACACATAATATTAGTAACTTCACAAATCAATTTATTTTATTTAAAAAATATTCATGTTATATGTAGGAAGGTGAAGATGATCTAAAGGCTTTCCCTCTAATCCTTGACATGCTTCTCACAAAGACATTGGCACTAAGAGTGAAAGTTGAGTCATCCTACAATCAATTCTCTATGATAAGGCTATATGAAAATCCAAGTCTATTCTTGATCAGATTGAGATATTAGAGGTACATATTATTAGTTAATACCATTCTGATGAAGTCTCTAAAAATCAATGTCTGAACAAGTCTATTTTTATTTACTCAAATTTTTAGTATACAATTTTTTGGATTGATATTAATTTAGTTTACATGTTATATTGACAAGGGCACGCTGTCTGAGGAGGTCAAAGGAAAGTGTGATGTCAATGATATCATTCAATGTGCATATGTGAGTGGAATCCATTATTTTTTACAATTTTTATGGGTCACGACCTTCATATTTCAATTTTTTACACTTAGAACATGACATTTAGCTTATGAATGTTGACTAACATCAATATGTGTTTAAACTGAAAATCAAATTCAAAAACTTTTTATACTCAATGACTTCTTTCAATGTTATCTACGAGTAGAATCTATCATTTTTTACATTGTTTATGGGTCAAAGGTAATTCTACTTATAAGTTTTATACATCTACATTTTTTTTGCCTTGCACGGTTAGTCTGTGTCTATCACCGCTGATCACGATCCAGACAACCTTCAAGTTGTAACTCCTACCAAGAAAACCACTATTGACTTAGACTTGGATTTGGTATAAAGCCCCCTACATAAATCCACTAAGTTGTCATCCCCAAAGGTGACAAAGCATATCAAGACCGAATGACTAATTATAAGTATGAGATACTATGTATAACCTTTTTGAGAACTACCTTTTGATACATCATTGTAGGATGTATATTTTGTGACCTCATCCTTTACTACCCACAAACTTGCACACATTTGAAACACAACACTACCGTATAAATTCTGTAATGATATTCTCCTATTAGTATTTCATAACCTATAAGTACTAAGTAGTAATTAACATTTGAGTCACCTCACATTTAGACATGGACAACCTCTTTGAACATCGTAGTTAGTAACTAACATAATTGGGTAATCAGCTCAACACAATTCCTTCTATTTTTTACCTTCAAAAAACGCATCGATCAAAACATATTAAAAAAAAATATTTGTTAAAACATAGAATATGATTTTAGATAAAAAAAATTATCTATGTAAAAATAGGATGTTACATAAAAGCAATTGATGAAGTTTTAACATGCCATCCTGTATAACAATTTGTTTATTACTAACATCAATGAGTTTTTTGAAAGATTATGACCTTCATAATCTATCAACTTTTTAATCACAGGCCATGACGTTTAGTTAATGAATCTTGACTAACATGAATATGTTTTTTGTTATTTCAACACAAGTTTGTTAACTCACATGCATCTTTTTAGTTAAACAAAAGATTGATCTAAAACTTTTTACGATGAAGGTATATAGCTGAAAATGACTTGACAATTGAACTTTTTTATAATTCATATTGAATTTAATATAGGATCACATACATTATAATTTAAATTAGAAATAGTACATATATTTAGAAAACCTTTGTGACTAATTGGTGTTGGATAATCTTATTGTCAATTATTTTTAATACTTATTATTTTCTTATTTAAGTGTTCATTCTAAATTTCACTGATTTATACTGTTTTTTATGCAAATATACTTGTGCATTCTCTTAATGACAACCTATCTCTCAAAAACTATTTATTTCATCATTACTTTTCCCTCTTCATTTTATAAACAAAAAGAGTAGAATGGTTATAATAATTCCTTTACTTATTAAATTGCATGTGAGTTAACATATTGAAGGCTACATAACCTTGACAAACCCAATGAAATGATGAATCTTTGTGTGATGCAGTTTCTCAAATAACCAAAAAAAGATATTGTGTAACATTACAAGCTAATACTTATATTTATTAAATCATAGAGAGCACTGAAATTTTAAAAAAATAATCTAACTCTTCTCCATCCCCAAAATTTGAAAAGTAGAAGACAAAAAATCTTCACATACACTCATTCCATAACATCTCTCCTCCAATTGGTATTTTGAGATTTAGGTAATGTTCTTCAATCTCTATATAATAGATTTCCCAAGATGTATATTTCTGAACTTTTTAAATCCTTTTTAATCAGTAAAATGCTAAGTCATAATGATGGAATAAAAATTATTACAACTAATACCATGTATTGTCTGTTACATATTTTGGTTGATGAAATGTTCGTGGAATACATTTTCCCTTAATTATACTCTGTGATGGGTTCAATAAGTCTCCTCTAATATTTTTAGTATGATGTTACCCTTATATTTTGAACGTTTCTCTAATATTTTTAGTATGGTGTTACCCTTATATTTTGAACGTTTCCATGGCTGTTGCTTCTGATTTTCATATACAGTTCCATATACATTGTATATTATCTCTTGTATACATATAATGTCGTTGTATATATTATATATCAATGATCTTCAATAAGTCACGATTATATACTTCTTATAAACAATTGTAGTATGGTTTTATATTTATGGTGTTTAGATTTTGCATTGATGATGTCCCTGATGTTGCTAATAAACAACAACTTTAAGTGTATAAATACGATCCCTTTTCTATAACCTATTCTATGTTGAATAAGTTTAATTTTCTAACTAAGTAACCCAAGTTTAATAGCAAAAACCATCTGTTTTTTATAATTGCAGTTGCATAGCATATGCAAGGTGTTTACAATCATATAAATTATCACAATCTATCCTGTTTTTATAACTTCATTGTGTTAGATATTTCTTGATGATTGGTGAAATACCAATCCTAAGATCTTGAATCTCATGATTCTCACACATTATATAAAACAAGGATACAAAGTCATACCCGAATCCATGTTCTCTAATCTACTCCTTTGATATACTTTTTGAGAGAGTTTTGGTATGATGATCTTCCTCAACCAAATCTTTAATTCATTTTGGGACCTTCGTTTTCTCTATGATGGGGAGAGGTGAAAACTATTTGTGATTTGGTGTATCGGGGACCATAACCGTTCCTTATGTGTTAACTTATAGGGTTTCCATTATCTCCTATAGGCCAACCGTTTGGGTATCCACTCATTAAGCTCATATATGTTATCAGTTTTAGAAGTCTTATAGGTTGTCATTAATTAGATCACTTATTTTGTAACCCCAAAATAAATAGCTGATATAATTATATTAAATATATGATGTCCACCTTAATTAGAAATTATAAATTTCTAACAATCTCTCATTTGGGCTTCATATCTTCCTGATACAAGTATATCACAGGTTCTTTAGGCGCACATCCGTATGCTATTTATATTTAGAATTTCAACTATAAAACCACCGCGACTTTCATCACATGCAAGCATGACTCGACCACGATGATCACCATATTAACCCATATTCTTTAGGCGCACATCTGTATGCTATTTATATTTATACTTCTCCTTAATACAATCTAATCCATTTCATATATCAACTATGTTAGGTATCAGTGGTTACAATACACCTAGAAGGGGGGGTTGAATAGGTGTAGCGGTTAGAATAACCGCTTTTCGAAACTCAACACTTAATGCTGAATCACCCCTAATTAATCGATTACAGGATGAAGATAATCGATTAACAGAACAATCTTAATCGATTAACAGAACAAGGATAATCGATTAACGCAACAGTCTTA
>NC_032026.1:5953485-6057653 GCF_001865875.1 Lupinus angustifolius
TAGGAGAGCCTCACCCTCATCAAATCATAAAATTTAATGCAAATTAAATAGATTTAGACTGGCATAGTTGATGTGTCTAATGGTGGTGGAGTGAGAGGATTTGTTGAGTGATTTAGGGGGTTTTATGCAAGAGTATATGTACTTTTGCTTGTTTAACAAGCAAACTTCTTACATGAAAGTGATGTGACCTTTTCGATGACACATTCTCGATTAAACAATTCTCAAGTATTGTCGGTTAATACCCGGTCGGATAATAAAAATCTCTCGATTTCGGTTTACGGTTAGAACTTCGAAACACGAAATTTGGAGTGAAAAATAATTAGAAATGCATTCTGGACAAAATTAATGACTATCCTCACTCGAAATAATATTTCGAAGCCAATGGCACAATCGAAATTTGATTTCGAGGTACGGAACTCAAAAACACGTTATTGGGCCGAATTCGGGCGAATTTGGACCCGACAGCAGCTCAAAAACTTTCCGTCACAGAAAATTATAAAATTTTACCACAAAATAGGAAATCACAAAATAAGACTAACACTTAACTACGGTTTAGTCTAATTCAATACCGATTAATTTCTAAAATTAGTCGTTGTTAAAATAAATAATTAATAAAACATACACAGAAAATTACAGTGTTACACCCACGGCAGTATTTTATTCCACACAAAGTGGAGCCTTCCGTGTCTCAAACCCATGACCTCAGGGACAAATAATCATTGTTCCCATAAGTTGCTACTATTAAGCTACTAGCTTAATGGTAGTGACTCAATGATATAGTGATTACTTATCCTTGAGGTCACGGGTTCGAGTCACGGAAGTCTCTCTTTGATGAGGAATAAAATATGTTGGGAGGTATTTAAGCTGGTTGATGACTCACTCAATATATTCATGGGCTCGGGGAGTCGCATACCAGAACTGGGGTGTTACACAAACTAACGTTTAGGGAATTTATAAATTTATTATTATTGTAACTTAATTTTAAATGAATTTAATTTTTATTATAATTTTCCAATTACAAATTTCTATTATATTCTATATTAAAAATTGCCTCCAATAATTAAAAAGAATATGCCCATTAAATAATTCAATTTTTATTACAAAATTTTACAATTAAAAATTCCTTTTATAATTCATTTTCAAAAAGGCTCCATCCAATAAAAGAATTAGGCTCATTACATCCAATGAACATTTTTAAGTTGCACGACCCATCTGCATCATGTTCAGAAGTCGTCCTGGTTGAATACGTTGTCACCATGTTTAGTTGTCATCTTCCCTAAATAAGACGATAACAGAGTCAAAAACCTTCTCATGCAGAACCGACTTCTGTATACACTGAAGTCTTTCTTCGTCATACTGACTTCTGTATGGTAAAAGGTTCCCAGTAAAAAAATTAATAGCTCAGATTAACCACCTTTTAATCCAACAGTTCTCCATACATTTTTGCTTGGGTGCGAACTAATTTGCAGCTCGTAAGTTAGTCTTGACCAAGAAAATATATATTTTTCCATTTTTTGTTATGTGTTTGAAACAAATAAAAATTTCTAATATAGTAGACGTCACTCAATATTGGTAAAAGTAAACTATGTCCACGATGAATTACATGGTTAGGGTACAAATTGTTAGTTTAGAGTGAATAACCGATTGAATTCATGTAAATTTTTGTGTGCCTATTTTGATATGTAAAAAAGTAAAAATTCAAATTCATATTTAAATATCCTAAATGTGAATCAAATAGCATATGTTAAGGGTGATAAGAAAATATTGACAAAGATTAATTTGACTCACAATTAATATTTTTGGAACTATTTTTAATTTTTAATTTTCTAAGGACCAAATTTACACGTAAAAAATTTATGAGAGCTAAATAGGTTTTTACTCCATATTTAATGTTTTCCAAAATATACAAGGTTTATATTTTGGTTAGACAATTTTAACTACTGTAAATATAATTTGAGATAATGTCTCCATTGTATTTGAAAATTAAACTTCCTCTAATGTTTGTTTCCCGTATCAAATTTATTACTAGATTAAGAGATTGTAGAGCAATTATCACTTGTTTAAAAGTTTTAGCATGTAATTACTGATTACCATTTTCATTTGCTATTATCACACTTTTAGCTTTAATTTAGAGATACCAAGATTTGAGTACATGAATATCTGCAGGAGTTAAAGTAAGAATAATAAGCGCAAGGTTGAAGAAAATATTAGATATTTACTGATGATTAAATATCAATTATAAGATCTTGAATATCATGATTCTCACACGTAATATAAAATAATGATACAAAGTCATAGCTGAATCATTGAATCCATGTTCTCTGATCTACTCATTTGATATACATTTTGAGAGAGTTTTCTATAATGACATTTCTCAACCAAACCCTTAATTCCATTTGGGACCTTCTTTTTCTCTCTGATGAGGAGATGTGAAAACTATTTGTAATTTGGTATCTTAGGGATCATAATTGTTCCTTATGCGTTAACTTATAGGGTTCTCATTATCCCCTATAGGTCAATTGTTTGGGTATCCTCTCATTAAGCCCATATTCATTATCAGTTCCAGAAGTCTTTTAGGTTGTCATTAATTAGATCACTTATTGTGTAACCCAAAATAAATAGCCAATATAATTGTATTAAATATATAATGTCCACCTTAATTAGAAATTATAAATTTCTAACAATCTCCCACTTGGGCTTCATAGTTTTTTCCTAAAACAATTATATCACATATTCTTTAGACGCACATCTATATGCTATTTATATTTAGACTTCTCCTTAATACAATTTGTTCCATCTCATATATCAACTATGGAACCACTGAGACGTTCATCACAATCAAACGTAACTCGACCACGATGATCACCATATTAATATACTTAATGACATGGATTAAATATGGATGAGTAACATGGAAATTTCATGCAATGTGATCTCGAACATGTCTATTTCCATCTGGTCCTTCTTTATTCTTTAGTGAGATCAATCCAAAGTCTTTAATTGTAACACGATAGTTACAATACACACGTTCAAAATAGATCAAGAAACCATCAACTTTATCATTTTATTATGCATAAAACTATATATGACGTTAAAGTATATCATGAAACACATAGACTCCCACTGAACTAAGGTATCCTAAGGAGCAATACTCATATGAGGAATATGCTCATGAAAGACTTTAGGTACCAAACCCTTAGTTAGTGGATCAACTAGCATAAAATTTGTCCCTATATGTTCTATGAAAACTTGTCTATTTTGAACAATTTCTTTAACAATCAGAAACTTGATGTCAATAAATTTTGACTTTGTAGAATTCCTATTATTGTTAGAGTAAAGAACCGCAGACTTACTATCACAATAAATTCTCGATGGTCTTTCAATACCATAGACCACACGTAAGTCAGTGACAAAATTCCGCAACCATATGTCATGGTCTGATGTTTCAAAACAAACCATGAACTCTGCAACCATGGTTGAAGGAGCTATGAGTGTTTGTTTACAAGACTTCCAAGAGATAGCACCTCCAACCAACATAAATACATATCCAAAGGTGGAGTGTCTATTGTCTAGACATCCAACAAAATCGGAGTCAGAGTACCTAATGATATCTAAATTCTCAGACATCCAATAAGTGAGCATGTACTCATTTGTTCTCTTTAAGTAATGCATAACACATTTGATTGCCTTCTAGTGATGCATTAAAGGATTGCTCAAATATCTTCCCAAAAACTTCCACGACAAACACTATGTTGGGACGTGTACAAACTTGAGCATACGTTAGACTTCCTATTGCAGATGCATAATGAATATTTTGCATCTCATATCTTTCAATATCATTTTTTGGGCACTGTTCGAGGCTAACCTTGTCTCCCTTAGCTATAGGGGTATCCCCTGATTTAGTGTCTTTCATGGCAAATTTATCTAAGACTTTATCTATATAGGTTTCTTGTGACAACCTTAGGATACCTTGAGAGTGATATCTTAGTATTTGAATACCTAATACAAAAGAAGCTTTCCCAAGATCTTTCATTTCGAAATTATTCGTTAGAAATCTCTTGGTCTCATGCAATAGTCCCAAATCACTGCTCACAAGCATTATATTATTGACATATAATACCAGAAATATAAATTTACTCCCACTAAACCTGTGGTACACATAATCATCAACTTTATTTGCCTCAAAACCATACGAGATAATAACTTGATGAAACTTATGATTCCAATGACGAGAAACTTGTTTAAGGCCAAAGATGGATTTCTTTAATTTGCATACCATAGACTTTGAGCTAATTGACACAAAGTTTTATGGTGCGCCATATAGATCGTTTCTTTAATGTCACCCTATAGAAATGCAGTCTTAACATCCATCTAATGTAGCTCTAAATCAAAGTGAGCTACTGGTGCCTATATTTTCTAAAAGAAACCTTCGAAGATACTATAGAGAATATTTCTTTAGTCTTCTTTCTAATTGAAGTCTTTAACAAGTAGACAAGCTTTATATCTGTCAATATTACCCTTTGAATCCCTCTTGGTTTTAAATCTCCATTTGCAACCAATATTTTTCGCACCTTCAAGGAGAACCTCATTGTTGAATTTGTTCTATAGGTACTTGAGGGAGAACCTCATTGTCGTATTGTTCAAGAATAATTATAGGAACAATATTCTGAATATTATCTTCTATTACAGAAATTGTTCCTTGAATGGTAATAGGAACAAGAACTTGTTCACCATGAGTGACAGGTTATTCCTCAAAGACAATATTCATTATGTTCTCTTCCTTCCTAAAATCAACTTCCTCAAGAAATTTTCCATTTCCCGTCTCAGAAAAGAGTCTTGAAATGGGATCATAAAATTTATAGCACCAAGAGTGTTCAACATAGCCAACAAAGTAGCAGCTAATTGTTCTTGAGTCCAATTTTCTTTCATGCGACCTATAAGGTTGCACCTCAGTTGGACAACCCCAAATGTGTAAGTGTTTTAAGCTTGGTCTTCTATTACCCCAAAGCTCATATGAGGTTTTGTTAACTATTTTACTTGGAACCTTATTAAGGATGTAAATTGTAGTCTTCAAAGCTCCCTAAAGAGACTGGTAAGGAAGATTGACTAACCATACTTCTCATCATATCCTTAAGAGTTCAGTTTAATCGCTTAACAATACCCTTCATGCTAGGTTTGCCTCACATAGCGTATTGCAGAACAATTCCACATTCTCTGAGGAAAAACACAAATAGCTCTTTGACATCATCCTTATTATTCTTTCTTTTCTTATTATGAGAGGTCCGTACTAAGTGAGCACTTTTAGTCTTATCTCTCTGTAGCTTCTCTTCCTCTAGCACATAGTCCTTCTAAGTGTTATAACCCACCTTGAATTATCCAAAGTGTGCAGGAAGCAAGATCAAAACCAAGTGCACGAGCAAGTCATCATCATGCTCTAACTTAAGTGACTTGAGTTTTTGATACGAAATTAGACATCTCCATAATGTACTCCTTTATGTTCCATTTGCCTTTATACTTCATGGAGATGAGTTTAGCCAAAAGGCTACTCGTCCCCGCCTTTTCATTTTTTGGTAAAAAAGTTGTTCTATTTCTTCAAGGAACTATCTTGCACTATGACCCTCGGAAATAGAGCCCTGAAACGCTTCGGGAATACAGCATTTCATGATCATTATACACATTTGGTTAGAATGTTCCAATTTCTCAATTTTAACCTCATCGAGGATTTCCATATTAGAAATGAATTTCTCCATCTGAAGTGTCAGATCTAAATCCATACATCTGAAAATAATTTCTACGACTTCCTTATATACCTTAAAGTTTGTCCCATTCAACAATGAGATGTTCTTAATTTGAGCAGAATTATTTGCAACACTAGAAAAAGAATAAAACAAATTGCAATCATTATTACAATTAGACTCACATTCAACTTTAATATTTAAATTCGAATGATGATGGAGCACATCACGAGTTATATAGCACAACATTAGTATTCAGCCTTTGGACAAAAATATTAACTTGAAAGTGGTACACTCAATATAGTAATCAAACATTGATAATCAATCTTGTCAAACAATAAGTCTTTCTTTGGACCAACTTACATTCACTTGGAAAGCCATATGATTATCACATATTTATTGCTATAAGTATGTTTGTAATTTGGGCCAAATAATAATCTTCCTTTACACCGATCACTATTTTCATAAAATGCAATCACACACTTGACTTGATATTTCATATCAATCACTAATAATACTCTTATTTGTAATGGTCAAACATTAATCATAATGCATGTTAAATAATAAACATTTCTTTGGACTGATTTATCATTCACATATGCAACTTTATAATAATCACATATTTACCATGACATGTGTGTATCTAATCCGACCAAATAATAATCTTCCTTTGGGCCGATTAATACTTGCATGGATACATATATGCACTAGCATTAGACATTTATTATGAACAATTCACATAAAAGATGTCACCTTGGTGACTTCTTGTTTAATAGGTTCACTTAAAATGTCAACCAATTTTATTTTCTAAAAGAAAAACTATTTAGTTGAGTTTGATTCAACATAACTTTAATCCAAAACATATATTATTTATATCCACATATAAATGCATATATCCATTATAGCATACTGATAGCATTGCATTATTCTCATCAAAATGACTGTATTTCGAATTTCAGTGATGATCCTTTTGAATTTTCCATAAAAAGATATTATAATTTTATATATGATTAAACATGAAATGGCAAGTTGTCCAAATAGAAACAATGCTTCAACAATAGCAATCACTTAATAATGCAATCAACAATCAACCAGTGTAACAAAACATTAGTGTTGCAATCATTTAAACAAAAAAGTCAGGTAATATACATAAAACAAGATATGTTCACATAATAGACTCACCACAAGATACCTAGCACAATATCAATTTCTAGTCTTCGGACAGAGAAATTAATTTGTAAGTGGTACTCTCAAT
This sequence comes from Lupinus angustifolius, assembly GCF_001865875.1. Classification (NCBI taxonomy): domain Eukaryota; kingdom Viridiplantae; phylum Streptophyta; class Magnoliopsida; order Fabales; family Fabaceae; genus Lupinus; species Lupinus angustifolius. The sequence continues at coordinate 5,960,476 of NC_032026.1, forward strand.
GTAATGATCAAATATTAACAATTAGTTCTGTCAAACAATAGTCTTTCTTTGGACCGACTATTATTCACATGAAAAAACTTTATATTTGTTACATATTTATCATCACAAGTATGTTATTATTTGACCAAATTGTGTCTTCCTTTGGGCCAAACACAATTCGCATAAATAATCTCATACACATTTGTGTAATCTTAATCAATTTCCACAATAGAGGTTACTTTGACAACATATTGTATCAATTAATTCAAAACTAATTACCAAACAAAAGGAAAACAATATGGGTTCATTCTAAAAAAATTGTGATATTAGAATTAAAACCTTCAGATTTGACATCTTTTATGATTAACAAATCTAATCAAATAATATAATTCCAAATAAAAAAAGATACATTACATATATATATATCAATCCATAAAAATAAATGCAATCTTAATCAAATGCAAAATAGATCCAGATTGAAATGCATAAAAAATAGATGCAAATCATTATCGAAATTCCAAATCGAATATGATCATACACATCTTAAAACATGTATATAACACTATAAATATACATTTCCTGACATCACAACAATCTCAAGCCGGAAACAATTACATATACATATATGTAAATTTTAATCTGCATTATATATACAAGGCCATGAATTCTATATTGTATATGTATAAAAGATAAAACACGAGTTAACTCATATATACCTTATACATATACTTCAGCAAATCGCAACATTGTAAAGTGACAAAGGTCACTGTCCAACAGTAAGGCATTACTGCACATATAATATACATATTACATAACAGAGTCATAAAAGTTAATGCAATGTTCATGCATAGATCTGAATATATATTTCAACAAATGTTTCAAGGATTCGTAATACAAATTACTCATAATTCAAATATGCGGAAGCGGATAAAAGTTATCATCAATATTCCTAAATACCCAATTTTCATAACCAATAGCGGAAGCATACAAATCCCTAAATTTAAAAAATCAAGGTTCATAAAAAATTGGGGAAAAAACATATTTAACAGAGAACCTAAAATACAGAACTAAAGCTCTGATATCACTTGTTAGATATTTCTTGATGATTGGTGAAATATCAATCCTAGGATCTTGAATATCATGATTCTCACACATAATATAAAACAAGGGTACAAAGTCATACCTGAATCCATGTTCTATGATCTACTCCTTTCATATACCTTTTGAGAGAGTTTTGATATGATGGTCTTCCTCAACCAAACCTTTAATTCCTTTTGGGACCTTCGTTTTCTCTTTAATGGGGAGAGATGAAAACTATATGTGATTTGGTGTCTTGGGGACCATAATCGGTCCTTATGCGTTAACTTATAAGGTTCTCATTATCCTCTATTGGCCAACCGTTTGGTTATCCACTCATTAAGCTCATATTCATTATCAGTTCCAGAAGTCTTTTAGGTTGTGAGTAATTAAATCAGGTATTGTGTATCCCAAAATAAATCGCCAATATAATTGTATTAAATATATGATGCTCTCCTTAATTAAAAATTATGAATTTCTAACATAAAAGTGATTAAAGATAAATATGTGTGGAAAATAAGCTAACAACTATGTCTTTTTTGTTTGGGATAGATTATCATGAGTTAGATTTTGACTAATCCCACCACCCATAATTTTTTTATTACAAGATTTGAACATAGGTTAAGAAATGACAAACAAAAATGCCCTATTATAGATATTCGCAAAAATATCGATAATGAATACCTACAAAAATAGTTTATGTATGGGAATGAATGTCATGATATTCATCCCAATTAATTGCATATTTATAATCATTTTTAATTAAATATTATATATACATATATATATATATATATATATTATTTTTTAATATTTTATAATTATATATTATTTATTTTATTATTATTTTATAATGAACTTTAAATGACTTAAATGTAATGATAAATTTAACATGTAATTTATTCATGTAATAATTATTTTATATATATTAATTATTACAAAAATAATATATATTCATAAACTTATTAGATTTTGACTAATCCCACATAAGCATAATTTTTTTATTACAAGATTTGAACATATGTTAAGAAATGACGAACAAAAATACTCTATTATGGGTAATCGCAAAAATATCAATAATGAGTATCTACAAAAATAGCTTATGGGTAGGAACGAATGTTATAATATTCATCCCAAATATTCACATATTTATAATCATTTTTTAATTGAATATTATATATATATATATATTATTTTTTAATATTTTATAATTATATATTATCGATTTTATTATTATTTTATAATGAACTTTAAGTGATTTAAATATAATAATAAATTTAACATGTAATTTATTCATGTAATAATTATTTTATATATATTAATTATTAAAAAATAAAATATATTCATAAACTTAAAAATATGTTGGATACTTTGCTCGTGCACATAGGCACTACCCACATCGGCACTTCAAAATATTATGAGTAAGAGAAATGAAAGCAGTACTCGTATTCGCCTCAATATTGATATGTGTAAACATAGAGATGGGGTGATATCAACTAGTTTTTTAAGTAGCAAAAATATATACTAACAATGTCAAAGTTTTATATTGTGATTAAATGATGATAACTGACAATGCATAAATATTATATTTTTTAAAAATATAAAACTCAATAGAGACATAAATATTGTCCGCCTTCAAATAAATATTTATACACTATGGTATGGGTTGAATTGGGCTTACTCGTTAGCCTTTTTTGAATGGATTTTGCCACGGAGTGCTTGAGGATTTATTGGACTTATGAGTTGTTTTCATTTTCATGGGTTAAAATTATTGCACATATAAATCATTTTGTAGACTATAAAACAATATTTAGAGAAAAAACATGTTTATTGATCTTTAGTATAAAAATTAAAATTATGAATTAGTACTATAAGAAAAACATAATAGCAAAATTATTATTACAAATCTGGAATTTTATGAGTTATATATATTATAATGGAACAATTGGATAAGGATGCAGGAAGGAATTGAAAGTTAGATGACATATTTTGTCATATAATTTGTGTCACTCTATATGTTATAAGTTGTGATTGGTCATAAAAATACTTAATTATTAAATTTTTAATTTAAATACATTTTTCAATGAATCACAATTTATAACACAAAAAATAACATACATTATAGGATAGAAAATGTGCTTCCAAATATCAAATATGTACTATATAATTGCACAAATATGTTAGGGCAATAATACAACATCCTTACAGGGAAAACACTAGATGCTACAGGCACTGTCCTATAATTTTCTTTAATAATCTGTTGTAAATGTATGGATAGTGGTATCAAATTGAAGTTTGATTATTGAAAAAGGAATACTAATGATCATTAATTTTAGAATATTGAAACATTCACAACAATGGAGACATGAAAAGAAATACAATAAGTGTCTTGCACTTCAGCTTTCGCACCACGATAAATCATTCAACACTAATGATTAGAGATAAATCTAGAGAAAAAAATTGTGTGAAGAATTGTGTAAGAGTTTTATACAAGAACAGTCTATTATTTATGATTTATATTTAATTATTATTGACTCTTTAAAAAGTGATACAAAAGGATGATGTAGAGACTGTATATAAAACTTTACAATAACAATGTATAGATATTAAATCATAAATATAATGTGTCACCTCACATTGGAAAAAATATATGTACGGGTTGTATTTAATTTTATACAGTATTAATGTATCATCTATCATCCTTATTTATAAATTTTTAACTATCAATTTATAGATATTACAATCTTAGATAAAGATAAAAGTGATAAAATAAAAAAATACGAGCAAAAATGTATAGAATATAAGTTTAATACACGATGATTATATCATCCATCATTTACGTTTCATCATCATTGACTCTCATGGGAAAGTAATACAAATAAGTGGTAGATGATATACCGACAATATATAAATTTTTACAAAAACAATGTATAAATATTACATACAAAAAATAATTAAATTTAAATAAAAATTAATTAATATAAAGTTTTGATCAAAATTATTTATTACTCAATTAGCACTATTTACCACAAAAAGTTGGTGGAATGAGGTAATGTCTTACTAAATTATATTGTATTATATTAAATATTAAAAAAAATTGATTCTCATGAGGACTGTTATAGAGAGACAATCATAAAGATCAAAAAATTAGTTATTTACATATAGAGTGAGAGGCATGTGATTTCCTTTTCATGATAATAAAAGCAACACTAAATAAGGTGATTGTATTTTTTAGTAGAATTTAAGCTATTTTTATTAAATATAATATCTCTATATTATTAGTATAAATATTCATGCACAATCAATATATCATCCACTATTCTTACCCGGATAAATACGGGTTATTCTGGATTATTCTTGGGCCAACAACCAAGACGGGCATCCCAACCCATCCACAAGGGGTAGGTCGAGCTTATTAAAGACATCATTAATGTATCTCTGACTTACTATTAATGCACCTCTGACTTGTCATTAATGTGTCTTTCACTCCATTAATGTACTTCTGACTCGCCATTAGTGCGTCACTGATATTCCACTTGTCATGTCTGGGAACACCTACTTTTGTCTACCTATTGTATAAAAATAATAAAAATAACAAAAGTTTTAAAATAACTAAAATTGAAAAGTGCATTTTCATATGTATGTCAGACTAAATTATATTCCATTCGACTTATGGATTTTCAACCAACAAATTAAAAAATCTTACTTGAAAAATAAATTCTTCAAAGTATTAAAAGGGAATGAATTCAAATTAGAAACCATTTTTATATATATGTTACCTGTTTTCAACAATTACTTTTATAATAAAATCCACTATTCACTAGATATGTTACAAAATATTAAAAGTGAGTGAAGGATATAAGAAGGTAATGTGAGAGGAAGGGAGAGCAATAAACATTGAAACAAGATAAGAGAGAAAGAAGCAATAAGAAGATGATAGTAAAAAAAGAGTTAGAATAGTAATCATTTTTGCACTTGCACATACAAATAAAAATGTTATATCATTGTATTTTAAGGATAAAAATATCAAATATTATATTTTATTCTTATTTTGGGTGTACTTTTCTACCATCTTTAATTTTGATACCATTTTCATTATTTTTCTCTTCAATGAGAATAGTTATGAATGCAATAAAAAGAAACGTCACATCATCACTAGTTATATAACAATACACTCATTTTCTCCATCTCTGATTTCTTCACTATTGCCTCCACTTCTTCTTTGGAAAATTTACTTTGTTGGTGCACCTTGACCGAAAAATTACGGTCTTGGTGCACCTTTTGAAAAAATTACCAAAGTAGTGTAGTTTTAGGGTAAATCGGCAACCCCATTGCCGATTTACAGAAAAGAAATATTTTTTAAATGTACTCCCCCTAACTCGGCAATAGGGGGAGTTTTTACCAAATATATTATTTTTTTAATCTCCTCCCCCTAAATCGGCAATGGGGGAGGAGTTTTTCTCAAATTTGTTTTTAACCTCCTCCCCTAACTCGGCAATGGGGGAGGAGTTTTTCAACAATTATTTTTTTTTTTAAATCTCCCCCCTAAATCGGCAATGGGGCGAGTTTTGTAATAATTTTTTTTTTAATTTTCCTCCCCTAACTCGGCAATGGGGGAGGAGTTTTTCAAAAGATTAAATTTTTAATTATCCTCCCCCTAACTCGGCAATGGGGGAGGAGTTTTTCAAAAGATTGAATGCATGAATATAATTAGGGGGAGGATAATTCAATAGGTTGTTTGACTGAATTAAATATATTTATGGTTGAATTCATTAAATTTAGTGACTGGTTGAATATTGTTTCTGCACAACATTCATTAAGTGCATAATATTCATTAATTGAGTGGTTGAATTCATTAATTATATTCATTAAGTGCATAATATTGCTCTGCACAATAAATATTGATGGCATAGTATTTATTGCCAAAATATGTAAATGAAAATCGGCAGTGCCATTGCCGAGATTCATTCTGGCCAAAAAAAATTCCAATGAAATCGGCACTGCCATTGCCGAGTTAGGGGGAGGATAATTAAAAATTTAATCTTTTGAAAAACTCCTCCCCCATTGCCGAGTTAGGTGGAGGATAATTAAAAATTTAATCTTTTGAAAAACTCCTCCCCCATTGCTGAGTTAGGGGAGGAAAATTAAAAAAAAAATCAATTATTGAAAAACTCCTCCCCCATTGCCGAGTTAGGGGAGGAGGTTAAAAACAAATTTGAGAAAAACTCCTCCCCCATTGCCGATTTAGGGGGAGGAGATTAAAAAAAATAATATATTTGGTAAAAACTCCCCCCTATTGCCGAGTTAGGGGGAGTACATTTAAAAAATATTTCTTTTCTGTAAATCAGCAATGGGGTTGCCGATTTAACCTAAAACTACACTACTTTGGTAATTTTTTCAAAAGGTGCACCAAGACCGTAATTTTTCGGTCAAGGTGCACCAACAAAGTAAATTTTCCCTTTATTGACAACTTCTTCATTCTCTCTTTCCATGGGGAGGAAACAAAATAAACCTAACTCACAATAAAAAACCCGTTAATCAGCAACAACACGACTGAGATTAAGCTGCAATACCCAGATGAGTTCTTAATTGGTGTGAGTGGACACTATTGTCCGGTTGTGGGCGGTGGCACCCCGTCATTAGGTCCTTAATATTCAAGAGTAACCGCATAACCTTTGGACTATATGGGTTTTAAAGGGCGAGGTGATTGGTATTTGGATGCACTTGCATTCACATTGTCTAGTGCACCACCAAAGTCGCTGCTTCAAGGATAGCTAGAAGACCATATAGGGAACTAATATTGATCTTTCTTTTTTACTTTACTAGCTGTGGAATTCTACAAGAAAGTGCATTTCTTAATGAATATTCTGAATCTATATCAAATATATAATTTTAATCTTGTGTTTAACATATCTAGATTGTATCTTGAGTTTAAACATTCCGTGTCCTCACATATGTTTCACAAGGAACTATATGTATTCTAACAAGTATATGGGGTTCATAGATTTGTAGAACACTTCTTCACATCTCTGGTTTTTATCTCTGTACTAGTAGACTTGATAAGTTGCTCTCTCGGATGGAACAACCTCAAATGTCTAAGGACCAGCTTAGAGACAATGACATATCCCAACAAAAATGGGTTATTTGTGATGGAATCAATTAATAGAGAAAACGTTTTCATCCTTGATGCATGGGAAGATCTCCACTGTTTTCAGATATAAATAAATATTGAAGTTTTGGTATCACTATCATACTATGTGATGGTAACACATGCCTCTTCTTCAAGACCTCCCATTGTGAACATTGGAGTTATCTTCACTTTTGATGCCAATACTGGGAAAGTGGCTAAAAATCCAATGGAGGAAGCAATGAAAGATGTCAAGTCATATTCTAGCCTCTAAATTTTTTCTCAATTTGCAAAACCCAAACTGTAGTGGTTTCTTATGAATGATTCAAGCATTTTGCCCCTATCCTTCACTGCCAATTGTACACGATTTGGTGAGTTAATATATGGTTATATACTAAAGGAGTTTTGTTGAGTATTGCTTCCATTGGGTGCCACAGTGCACATAAAATGTCATGCATTATGAAAGGAAAAAGAATTAGGCTTCATGCAAGACTAAGATTCAGGCTTCTTGCCTCTAAACAACTTGTCTTATGCACCCATTTTGGAAGCAAAACTGAAAACTAGTGAAAGTTTTAGATACATACGAAAAGATGGGATGACCCAATGCAAGCCTTCTTTAGAGTTCCAAAACACATCAACTGTATAGCATACCAATAACTCAGGATCCCATGCAGGTTACTTTTTTTCTTCTTCTCCATATCCTATTATCCTAATGATTATTTAATTACATGTTTCTATTTCTATAGATAAATAATAATAAAGCATAATAGAATTGCAAAAATGTAGAATAAATAGTTTTAATTATATCTCAAATATATCTTTGAGATATAATGTGGTGCGGACATTAGTTTCTACTTCTTCATCTATTTATAAGACAATAATTTTTTTAATTATTTCAAATATATCTTTGAGATTTGATGAGTGCATAAGATAAAATGGAGTTGAAAGACAAAGACTTACTACCTTATGACGGTCAACTAGTCGGTTTCATCGGACAAGAGATCACTTCTCGCGAGTCTGTGGACATCTGGCTTACCATCCGGAAACAACCCAAACAACCCTTAACCCAGACAATCCAAGAAAAGTTTTTGGTCATTGATAGTAATTCTTCCTATAATGTTATCCTCAGCCGACCAACACTAAACTGTCGTGAAGCACTGATCTCCACTCCACATTTGTGCATAAAATTTATCTCGTCTGATCTCCGAGTGTGCACTATCAAAGGAGACCAACACAATGCAAGAAACTGTTATCAGATGAGCCTCTATAACACCGTGAATTTTCGATGTATGTTTGATTAATTATTTATTTTAACAAAGAATAATTTTAGAAATTAATCGGTAATGATTTAGGATAAACCGTAGTTGAGTGTTAGTCTTGTTTTGGGAATTCCTATATTGTGGTAAATTTTCATAATTTTCTGTGGCGGAAAGTTTTTGAGTTGTTGTCAAGCCCAAATTCGTCTTAATTCGGCCCAATAACGTGATTTTGAGTTTCGTAGCTCGGAATCAAATTCTGAGTGCGCCATTGGATTCGAAATATTATTTCGAGTCCAGATAGACATCAAGTTTGTCCATGATGCATTTCTAAATATTTTTCTTTACCAAGCAAGTTTCGCTCGTGAAAGTGAAGTGACCTATTTGACGAAACATTCGCGATTTAACCATGTCCGAGTATTGTCGGCTAATACTCGGCTGGATATTAAAAATCTTCCGATTTTGGTTTACGGTTAGAACTTCGAACACAGAATTCGGAGTGAAAAATATTTAAAAATGCGTCATGGACAAACTTGATGTTTATCTTGACTCGAAATAATATTTCGAAGCCAATGGCGCAATCAGAATTTGATTCCGAGCTACGGAACTCAAAAACACGTTATTTGGCCGAATTCGGGCGAAATGGGGCTCGACAGCAGCTCAAAAACTTTCCGTCACAGAAAATTACGAAAATTTACCACAAAATAGGAATTCCCAAAACAAGACTAACACTCAACTACGGTTTAGCCTAAATCATTAACGATTAACTTGTAAAATTAATTTTTTTAAAATAAATAATTAATAAAACATACATCGAAAATTCACGGTGTTACAATCCTCCCCCACTTTTAAGATTACCGTACTCGAAAATTAAGCGTACCTCTTAAGAAAACAGATAGAGATAGGATTCTCTTATGGCCTCATCGACCTCCCAAGTCACATTTTCTCCATTTGCTTGGCTCCATATCACCTTAACTAGGGCAATCTCCTTGCCTCGCAACGCCTTCACACTCCGATCAGTGATCCTCAAGGGTATAGTTTCAAAAGTGAGATTATCCTTTAGCTGGGTCAAATCTGGTTCGATGATATGCGACAGGTCACTAATGTATTTTATGAGTTGGGATACATGGAAGACATTATGTAGGTTTGATAATAAAGGTGGCAAGGCTATTTGGTACGCCATTGGTCCGACTTTTCTAAGGATTTGGTATGGTCCTATGAATTTAGGGTAAAATTACATGCTTTAAGCACTCTGCCAATGCCAGTTTCCGGAACCACCCTCACGAAGACGTGATCTTCCTTCCTCAAAATTGAGAAGATTCATCATTTTGTCATAGTATTTCTTCTGCCTACTCTGAGCTTCCTTCATGTTCTCCCTTATCATTCTTATCTTTTCCATCGTCTGTTGAACCACATCGGGTCCTAGTATCATATTCTCTCATGCCTCAAACCAACACTACGGTGTTTTGCACTTCCTGTCGTAAAGAGCTTCATACGACACCTTGCTGATACTCGAATAAAAGCTGTTATTGTAGGTGAACTCTATTAGATGCAGATAGTTCACCCAACTCCCAGAGTGTTCCAAAACACATGCTCTTAGAAAGTCTTCCAAAGATTGGATAGTCCGTTCAGATTGGCCATCTGTCTGCGGGTGGTAAGATGAACTCATACTCAATTTGGTACCCAAGGCTGTTTGCAAACCATTCCACAACTTCGAAGTGAAACATGGGTCTCTACCTAAGATGATATTCGTAGGAATACCATGCAATCAGACAATCTATTTGATGTATAATTCCGCTAGCCTGTCCAAGGAGTATTTCATATTGATGGGTAGAAAGTGAGTTGTCTTCGTCAAACGATCCACTATCACCCAAACTGCATCATAACCTATTTGAGTCCGAGGAAATCCACTCACAAAATCCATTGCAATGCTATCCCATTTCCAAACATGGATATCCAAAGGTTGGAGTTCTCATTCCGGTCGCATGTGCTCGATCTTTGCCTTCTGTCACGTTAAGCAGCGCGAGACATAGTCTCCTACTTCTCTATTCATACCGGACCACCAGAACATCTTCATCAAGTCTTGCTACATCTTGGTAGCTCCAGGTTGAATACTTAGTTTACTCTTATGGGCTTCATCCAAGATTGCCATTTTCAAATCAAGGTCTCTTAGCACACAGACTCGGTTCTTGCATCGCAACACTCCATTGATTCCTTCTTGGAATTATGGGGCTCTTCCTTTAGCCAACAAGGTTCTCTTCTCTTGCAATTATGGATCGGAACTTTGCAACCCTTTTACTTGTTTGAGAAATTCATTTGTTACTATAAGCATACCTATAGGCAAACTCTTAGGTTTTACTTGCACCGCGAGGCTTAAATTCCTGAAATCCTCAATCAATTCCATCTCCCTGACCATCATGGTTAACATATGCAGAGACTTTCTACTCAAGGCATCAACCACTACATTAGCTTTCTCAGGGTGGTATTAGAGATCAAAGTCATAGTCCTTGAGGAATTCAATCCATCGTCTCTGCCTCATGTTTAGTTCCTTTTGGTCGAACAGATACTTCAAGCTTTTATGATCATTGAATACATCAAATCTTACTCCATAGAGATGATGTCTCCAGATCTTGAGAGCAAATACGATCACAACCAACTCCAAGTCGTGCGTCGGATAATTCTGCTCATGTGTCTTTAATTGTCTTGAAGCATAAGCTACCACCTTTTGTTGTTGTACCAACACACAACCTAGGCCTTGTTTAGATGCATCACAGTACACGTTGTAGTTTCTCTTCGGGTCTGGTAGAATCAACACAGGTGTTGTAGTCAATCTTTCTTCAATTCTTTTCTTCTCTTCGCCGTCCAGACAAAAGCCTCGTCTTTCCTGGTTAACATAGTCAATGGCAACACCAACTTCGAAAACCCTTCAATAAACTTCCGATAGTATCCCGCTAAACCGAGGACATGGAGCAGTGACGGGCACCGATACACCTACATAGGCCCTTGTACCTTAGAGTTGGAGATGGTTTGTGATGACTCTGCGATGCACTTCCCCTCACGTCATGCGGACTCGGAGACTTCTTTCACTTTACCTGCTCGGAGACTAGCACCTGTTGCACCATCCATTCAGTTTGTGATTCCTCATGGACCCACTACTACAGGGCCATATACTCGGAGACGAAGTTGGGACGACGTGAATAATTCCCCACCATGGAGGAGAGCTGCTCGACGGACGATGTCTGATCTTCAGGCAGATGTGGGAGCGAGAAGTAGGTCGTATGGTTCGTCCATTGACCCGGAAGAGGAGATGGAGGCTTAAGAGGAGGAGCTGGAAGCCGAAGAGGAGGATTGTGTGGAGTTAGTCTGTATAGAAGACTTCTTTGAGGTGGTAGACCTCTCCTCTGATTCTGAGACGGAGGAGGATCCCAACGAGTGTCCCAGCGCACCCGCTAACACTAGAGCTAGTCACTAGTAGTCATTTCCCTTTCTATTTTGCTTTTGGAGAGGGTATCTGTGTAGGATACTTTTTTGGATAAATCGGTCTAATCTGTATATTTTCAGTTTAGACAAGATTTGATTCTGCTTTGTTTTTGTACAAACATTTTCCATTATTTTCAATGAAGAATTATCCCACGATATGTTAAGTGGCTTTCTATTACCATTAGACAATGATTGTTGTCTTTTTTGCAATTTAGGTTACTTAACGTGATGTTCCAAAAAGGAATCGAATATAAGGAAAATAAGTTCATATTATATTATTCAAAAAAAAATAGCCATTTTTAGGCAATATTGTTGGAGTAATTTTTGGGGCGTTACAACCTCTGCCCAAGTCACACGTCAAAGCAAATGCCACCCCCGATGAAAAGGCAACAGGGTGAGCACGTACTCGAATTGGACGCCATAACAGACGAAAGAGAGTTCCGACCTCATCCAAGGGTGAAAAGACTTCTCTACAACTTTGGCCCACAAAAGAGAATTTGGTATTTATTGGCAGCACCCTCACCAAGACTCAGCGATCGAGGTTAGTCAAGTGTTTGGAGACCAACAAAGATCTTTTTGCTTGGTCAGCTGTAGACATGTTGAGAATTGACCCCTCAATCATTTGCCATCGACTAACCACCAACCCGGGGGAAAAGCCAATAGCCTAGAAGAAGAGAAAAATGGGTACCGAAAGAATAGTCGATGTTACTCGGAAAATTTCTGAACTCCTAGAAGCCGGTTTTAACCGGGAAATTGCTTACACCACCTGGCTATGAAACATGGTATTAGTCAAAAAACCATCAGGGAAATGGGAGATGTGCATAGACTACACAGATCTAAACAAAGTATGCCCCAAAGACCCATATCCCCTCCCAAACATTGATCACTTAGTGGACAACTCCTTCGGGTATCAATATTTGTCATTCATGGACGCTTATTTCGGGTACAATCAAATACTCATGTCTCCTCCAGATCAAGGTAAAACTGCTTTATCACACCAAAGACTGCATATTGCTACACGATCATGCATTTTGGGTTAAAAAACGCAGGGGCCATATATTATTGGATGATGAATAGTGTGTTTGGGGATCAGATTGGGAAGTATATGAAGGTCTACATGGACGATATGATTGCCAAGAGTCTACCTACAGAATACCATGTCTCTATCCTGAACGCCATCTTTCGGGTTGAAGCACGAAAGTTCCTCGGTTTCTTGCTAACAGGTTGGGGTATAGAATCCGGAAAAATGTCAAGCGATTATAGATATGTGAAGCCCTCATTCGGTCAAAGAGGTTCAACAGTTAAATAAATAGTTGGCATTGTTATCCGGATTTCTCCTTGCATCCGCCGAACATTCCATATCACTCTTTCAACTTCTCAAGAAGAGCAAAAGTTTTGACTGGTCGGATGATTGTGAGAAGGCCTTCCAGACCTTCAAATAATATTTGGCCACTCCCACGGTGCTCTCCAAGCCTGAACCTGCCGAAACACTTTATGTCTACCTGGTAGTAACTGATGAGCCTATGGAAACCACCATAGTCAGAGAAAGTGAAAAAGGTCAACATCCGGTTTACTTCACAAGCAAAGCTTTACAGGATCCCGAGCTAAGATACCAAAAACTGGAAAAGGTCGTATATGCCCTCTTAGTGGCAACAAGACAACTATGATAGTATTTTTAAACCCACCCTATCATGGTCAGAAAGAATTAACCAATTCGGCAAATCTTGCAAAAAACAGATCTAGTTGGGCGAATGATCTCTTGATCTATTAAACTCTCACAGTTTGATATACTATATGAGTCCAAGACAATTAGCAAGAGTCATGTCTTATCAAATTTCGTCATCAAGTTGACCACTCAACTAGATAATTTTGGGCAGATCTGGACAATTTATGTGGACGAGTCGTCCAATCCTCGAGGCAGTGGAGTTGGTATCTTGCAGGAAGATTCCCAAGGAGTGACAATTGAACACTCATTAACAATCACCTTTTCAACATCAAACAACCAAGCCGAGTACGAAGCTTGCATAGCTGGTTTGTACTTAGCTAGAGAGATCGGTGTAGAAAAAGGTAGCCATCTATAATGATTTCAAACTCACCGTCTCATAGATACCAGGCGCATACCAGACAAAGAACACACTGCTCAGAAAATACTTGACAAAGGTTAAAGGTTGATGGCTAAATTTGAAGAAGCCTCCATGCAGCATGACCCGAGAGAGCAGAATGTCCATGCAAATATCTTGTCCAAGCTGGCAAGTACAAAGAGCCCAGGCAACAACAGGTTGATGGTTCAAGGGATAGTTCTATGACCTAGTGTCACTATAATTGAATAAATACACATCCCAAATGAGGGGACCGACCCCATTATCAGATACTTACTGAATGGCGACCTTTCCACTAACCAGAAAAAAATAGAGATTCATGCGGCACAGTTCATGGTTCACAATAGTGCAAGGTTGTTTGTATCGTCGGGGCTCTCTGCTCCCATGCTTAAATGCCTCGGTCCCGATAGGGCACGGTACGTCCTCCAAGATATCCACGAAGGTAGTTTTGGCCACCATCTCAGTGCAGCATCTCTAGCCAAGAAAGTGCTTTGAGCGGGATATTATTAACAAACCATGGAAAAATGACACCTCCAATCCAAAAGAAGTGCATACCTTGCTAGTTGTTTGCTGACCTCCATAAAGCCCTGCATGAAGAATTGACAACTACTATGACTCCAAGGTCGTTCGGCAGATGAGGTATGGACATCTTGGGGCCATTCCCGTCGGCAGTCGAATAACTCAAGTTCTTGATAATGGTGATGGACTATTTTACTAAATGGATCGAAGCTGATGCTTTATCTACAATTACTTCAGCCAAGATCTGGAGGTTCACTTGGAGAAACATTATCACACGGTTCGGGATACCGTCCATGATTGTCACAGATAATGAAACTCGATTTTCAGACCTGAAGTTTGGAGAGTTGTTGTCAGGCCTTAATATCAAACAACATTTCACTTCAGTCGAGCATCCTCAGACCAATGGTCAAGCAGAAGCGGCTAATAAGGTCATCTTGAGAGGGATAAAAACGAGGTTAGAAGATGCATCGATAGCCTGGCCCGAGCAGCTACACCATGTCCTTTGGGCTTATCACATATCTCCCCACTCTACCACTGGGGAATCACCTTTCAACCTCACATATAATATCGAGGCTATGATCTCGATAGAAATCAGCGAGCCCACCTACCGGACGCTGCAATTTGATGAAGCCGCCAATTCGACCATCCTAAGACACAATCTGGACTAGATAGAAGACAAAAAAGACTTGGCTCGGATCAAAGAAACCACCATCAAGAGATGGACTGCCAATAAATACAACGATGTTGTGGTTCCTAAAGACTTTGAAACTGACAGTTTGGTCCTCAAAAGGGCGGATATTGGCAGAACCAAAGGGAACCTAGCACCGAAATGGGAAGGACCCTACCGAGTAACAGAGAATTGGGCAGTTTTTTGTTTACGAAATGTAATTTGTATCTGTCGGTCCCTTTAGTGACTAGACAACTCATGTAACCAAATGCAACTTATATGTGAATGAGGTATTATTCAGATGTTTTTGACATGTCTGAGGTGGGCGATCAATTCTAAAACCCAAGCGAGGACCTGGTTCCCTTGGTCTCCAACAATCTACCCCTTAAAGGTGTGGGCCCGTCCCCCTTTGACCGCGGTCTAATACTAAAACCCAAGCGAAAACCAAGTCCATTTGGTCTCCAACCATTTACCCATCAAAGGTGTGGGCTGGTCCCCCTTTGACAGTGGTCTAATACTAAAATCCAAGATAGAACCAAGTCCCCTTGGTCTCCTCAAGTTGGTCGATCTCATTTGAAAATAACTGAACAATCGTTACTTGAAAATTATCCAATATTATCATTCAAGTTCAGTTATGGAAATCCAACCAATCATCACTTATCAAGTTCAATCACTAAGACCCGACCAATCATCACTTAAGGATTATCCAATATTATTATTTAAGTTTAGTTATGCAAATATGGATAGCCATCACTTGAAAATTATTCAGCTTTGTTAGTTAATGGAAACTCACACAAAGGTCACTTGGAAGATTATTCCTCTTCGTTAATTAATGAAAAATTGGATAGTCGTCACTTGACAATTATACAATTTGATCATTTATTTATGGAAATCCGAGCATAACTAATCAAACATTATTTGACCTATTTGGATTAAAAAGCAGCCTGATTATCTTATCATATTCCCCTATTTCCGGTTAGTAAAGAATTGAGATATAAATAAAGTACATTAACAATAGATGAGCAAATAAGGAGAAACTTTCATTAATAGAAAGGTGATTACAAGTTCCTAGAAATACAAAATGTAAACAAAACAAAAACAAGTTGAATAAGCTCTCCTGCCACCTCTTGCCGGAACAGAAAGGGTAACTGGGCCATCCTCTTCATATGGCACAAGCTCACCCTCTGGGTGACCTGGGCGTCTATCATCGTCTAGGACCAATCGACGTCTAGGAAAACCAAGCCGATCTGAGCGAAAGCATTGTCCCAACCAGCATTGGCCGCCCCATCGACCACATCCTCCAACTCCAGATAAGTAGCTTCAAAGTCAACCATCTTCTTCTACGTCGGGATAAATTTAGCTTGGGTTGCATCTCCCTGACCCTCTGATGCCTTCAACTTATCCAAAAGTTTAAGCTTCTCATCCTCAACCCTCTGAAGGTGATCAGCAAAGGAGGACACATCTCGTTGAATGGCATCCAGGTACACCTTGGCTAACATAGCCGCCTCTCGGGCATCCCTCAGTTGGAGGGACATTGTGGAAAGCTGCTTGACTCTGACGATGTTCTGCGCCTCTAAGCTCTTCAAAGCCTGAGCATGCTTCTCTTTCATCTCGTGAAAATATCCCGAATGTAGTTCTTGCAGGTTGGCCAAAACCCAAAAGTTTATAGGGCTTGGGTATCATTTCAACTACTTTGTACTAAATCCGAGTTTTTTAGCCCAGCCCGATCAAGCTATATTAAAACCGGGCTCGGACCAGGCTTACCCGGCAGGTTTGGGCTACCCACTTTTCCTTATTTTTTTAATCTTTGGCTTAGTAATAAGCTTTAGGTAAAAATTATTTTCCAAAAAAAACTTATAATAAATATTGTGTTATGAACTTTGAATAAAGAATAGAGTAATGTCTATAATATAAATATTTATAAATTATAATAATGTTATAAAGTTACGTATTATATTATTTTTCTTATTTTGCATAATATCTTTTTAAGCATAATAATAAAATAGTGTATCAAATCAAATAGAGACATTAAATCATATAGATTTCACTTTTCATTTCTTAAGTGTATTTAATTAGATTTAACTTATACAACAAAAACATAGTAAAAAAATAACTTTTACAACAAAACTAATAGATAACATAATTGTTTACCATGGAGAATTCATTTTAAACTTGAATCTATATTACCTTTACTATAAACCAAATTGATAATATTTTGATAGTATCCAAATGCTTAGATACTAAAGTTAAGTTAAAAATTCTATTGTATTATGGAGTAAAAGTCCAATAGAAATGAGTGATTTAGTATGGTTACGTTAAAAATCATATACGTGGACTTGACATCACTTCTTAACTCAAACACAAGACATTAGATTTATAAGTTTGGTTGCATCGGGCATAACAAGTGTATTAAAAAAGTTATACATTAATATCAAATAATATATATGTATATATATAGATTAAATATGTTAATTAAATTAATATTTATTAGTATCATGCGGGTCGACACACCGCAACCCACTTGGGCGGGTTTGGGCTACAATTTGATAAGCATAAATTGTATATGGACTTTTTAGCCCGACCCGATTTTAGTCCGAACCCATCCGGGTAGTCCGTTTTGATACCTCTAAACCTGAGTGGCAAGCACTCCCTCACCCTCGAGGTACTTAGCCATTGACACTGCCAAAACCCCAGCTTCGCGGGTCCTCCCCAGCAGATCAGCTAGGGGAATGTTGTCCATTGACTCCTTGACCCTCAGATTGATTAGAGCCTGGTCCACGCCCTTAGGAATGTTGTAAGTATACTTGATCTGAGCAGAGGTCGACTTCCCCTTGCCCATCCCAGCAAATTTACCCCTCCCTTGCTCCTCCTAGCAGGTATCCTTAACTTCAACTACCTTAGTGGGAGTGGTAGCTTCAGCTGTCAAGTCGACCGACTGACTTGGAGTCAACTCGGGGGGGGGGGTGATGTTGATAGGAACATGTTGAGGAAAGGGAGCCTCCCTCGAATTGCTAACGTTTCCGCCTTCCCTCCGAGGAGTAGCGGCCCCACCAGATGGGCCCTCAAACCGGGTTGTCGAGATGTGCCTCGCCTTCTTGTTAGCTTCGACGTCCTTCCTCTTCAAGGCAGCCCGCTTCAAGAGCCTGCTTCTGTCAGCTTGATCCGCCATGGCCGCTGTAGAGAAAATAACAAAAAACAAAATCAAACATGCGACATAATAATCAAAATATTGTGATAAGATACCTATGGTCGGATACCTACCGACTGCCTCCTCAAATTCTTGGTCAACTTGGACGAGCTTATAGCACGTGATTACTCGTGCCTCCTCGATCCAGGACAACATTTCATCTGATGCCCTCTTCTCCCGATCATCCAACTGTTTATAAGAAAAATCGAAGGAGTCGATGGGATTTGGTGAATCCCCCATTCCAGGAAAAAGGGAAATGAGAAAGATTGTCAGGACCATATGCCCAAGTATGGTGTGTCCCCCGGTCCACCATATGGAAGAAACCGCCTTTCCAATTCTTCACTGACCCTTCGAAGGGAAGAAAGAGAACATGATCGTTCCGAGACTACAAGGATATCTACCCACAACGACATGCTCTAGCTTTGTCTTTATTCGTGTTGTGGGTTAGTCGAAACATTTAGAAGAATAACCGGAGGGTGCAAGGTCGTTCCATTATCTTACAAAACATCTTAAATGCCCATATAAACCCCGAAGAGTTAGGGTGTAGCTGGGAAGGGGTCACTTGAATATGTTGCAACACCTCGGTATACCACCCTTCAAAGGGAATCCTTACTCCTATCCGCCAGTAGATATACTCATACATATAGAAGGTCCAACGATTCCGGTTCTCCACGAATATATCATGGCAAACCCGCTTCTAAGTAGTAGGAGCATACCATTGGATGTCATTCGCTGGACGCGTCAACACATCCACGACTAGAAGCACCTTCCGGGAGAAGAAAGTATGGGTGCTTAGGACTTCTTGGTCAATCCACCAATAGTGGGAGTTAGTACCCTCCATCCCTTCTGGGATAGTGAACTGATCGGCACGATCGGCAAAGTTCCACCCTATAGTTGACCTATCATCAAAAGAAGTGTCAGACTCTAAGCTAGACATATTATCCAAGATCAAATGCCACTTCTCTAAGATAGTCGCCCGATCCATTAAAGCAATCTCACCTCTGACCTTTTTTTTTCTCAAGTTGCATAATAAGGCTGGTAGGGATAATTGTTTCGGTCACCTCTACGTAGACCGACTACTACCTAGGGCGTAAGCGAACCGAGCTCGCCGACGGTGACAGGGGCGGTTTTAGTGAAAATGGGTGGAGGCTTAGACAAAATCTCCACCTCATCAGGACTTGAATCCCCGCTTAACATTAGTATAACCGGAAAAAAGTTATGTATCAGAAGAAAGGACATCATTAATGCACCAGGGGCATATCGAGCTCACTGAAGACATCATTAATGCATCTTCAACTTGACATTAATGTGCCTCTGACTTGCCATTAATGCGACTCTGACTCAATATTAATGTGTCTCTGACATTCCACCTGCCACGCCGCCTGCAAAATCCCACCTACCTCGACAGTAGCATGCCTATAGGATGAATAAGGACATCCCGACAGGGACTCTCCGTACACACCAGGCATTAGCCAATAATCGGATGCCATGTCAACCAATCCAAAATACTACAAATATGAGACCCCCACATAGGAAGTATCAATTAATTCTCATTCTCTCATTTATTACCTGCATTCATTACTCTTGCTCTAATTTTTCTTTTGTTTACTCTCATTTTTTCTAGAGAAAACCACATACTGACTTGATCGTCAGAGAACTTTTTTCAGGTACCTTCCCCGGCTGGTCCAGACAACATTCCGACCAAAATTCCTGATCATTTCTATTCAACCGGGTACTTGATACTGACCGTACCCGATCAACACAAAAGAACATTCACCATTACTTTATATTACTTTTTTAATAATAATAATAATAATACAATGATAATATATAAAACTATTAGACTATCATTGTAGACATTTTTTCTCATTTTTATTACCCGAACAAAACATTATAACCAATAGCGTAGTTGGTAGGAATGATTAGGTAGCCACATAAAGTAAGGTATTTTTCAATTTAGTTTATAAATTGTTATTTCTAAAATTTGAATAGGAAAAAGTAATTCATTATTATATTATATTGAGTTTTTTATGAATATATATCTATATTATATTTACTCAAAGGTTTACTATAAATAAATGAGTAAATTACATGGACTTTCCCTGAGTTTTAGTAAAACTACACATACTATTCCTTCTCTTTTTACACTTACATATACCTCTCTTTAGTGTAACACCATTAACTAAAATTAAAATGAGAGAGTAAAATACCAAAATACCCTCTAGTTCAAACAACCCAGGATTGTTGTTTCCCCACATCCTCTTTCTTTTACCTTCTTCCCATCTTTTCTATAGTTTTTAGTGGGTGACTTTCTTCTTCTTGTGTTTTGCACTGCATTTTTTAAAACATCCCTTCCACCCATAAACTATTCCAAGGCCCAAATGAGCTTCTTCAAGATTCTCCATACTATTTCATCTGATACCACCCTCCATTCAAGAAGCTTCTTTGATTCACGGAGATGATGAAAGGTCTGCTCTTATCCTTATAAGAGTAGAGAGATTGATGTTGATTTGAATGTTAGTATTTATTCCACCATGGAGTTCGGAGAATCTGAATCTTGAGTTTTGCGGGGTAAGGATACCCAAGTCCAAAGCTTTCACTTGAAAACAAAGAAATTGGTCACGTGGAATCAGAATCAAAAGAGGAAGATGAAGAGGGAAATGAATGTGGCAAAGTGAAAACAACGTATGGTAATACTAATTCCTTTGATTTCCTTGTCGAAGCAGCGAAAGTGATATCAGAAAAGGACGAGTCAAACTCGGACGAAGAGAAGAAGGGAATGAGTTATGAGTTGAGAAATGTGAGAACAAGGAATAGTCCATTGTTTGTTAGATACGCAAACTTGTACTCTATTATTTGATTAATCTATTCTATAAGGCTTCTTCAATCTTCTCTAAAAAATATATATTACAAAACCACACTTTATTCAATAACTTAATTTCAATATTTGCTTTGTATATAAAATAACTTTTAGACAGTGCATGGGTTGCAATATGTAGTAGCGGAGATGAACATGAAAAAGCTCTGAATGTAGGTAGCCATAGATGCAATGGAGATAATAGAAAAAGAGATAAAAGGAAAGAAATTCTTTGGAGGGGAAGATATTTGATACCTTGACATTGAACTTGGATGGGAAATGGGATGGGAAATGAGATGGGCTAGATGGGCTAGATATGTAAGAGAGGAATTGGTTTTGTTGACGAGAAGCTGTTCTTTATAATTAGATGAATGTTGAAGTAAATTTTATATGAGTAAAAAGGGTATTTTTGTCATTAAATGACATGTGATAAACACATGATACTCTTATTTAACATTCTATTAACGACATGGGTAGTGCATGTAACGTAGATATATAAATTAGTAGTAGTTCGTGTAGGTGCAAAAAAAGGAAAGATAATTTGTATAATTTCATTAAAACTCAAAGGATGTCTGTGTAATTTACTCTAAATAAATATATAATTATAGTCATTTTCATTAAAAGAAATATGCTTATATCATTAGTGATTCTCTCAACAACTTGTACTTATTTGAATATCAAGTTAACTTTTGAACATTATATTTGCATTTATATTATATTTTATGTTAATATTTGTATTATATGTCTTTTATGTTAATATTTGTATTTTTATTTAAATTTTATCATTAAAAATATTTCTAAAATATATAAAGAACGACTAAATTATGCATGCAAAACAAATTTATTCATACATTTTTAATCTACTTTTATTATCTATATCTATATTATTATTAATAAAGGGAAAACACAAAATAACCACCCATCATGGTGTAATTTGTGTTTTCCTATTTTGCCCTCAATATCTTTTTATTTCTACCAAAAAATCATATAATATTATTTTCTTATTTTATCCTTATTATCTTCTTATTTTAAAAGTGTATTTAAAAAATTGAATATTAGACCAATTGAATAAATTCAACCGTAAATTTAGCGCAAAAAATTATATTTGAATTTATAAAATACAAACTATACATTACAAACGATAATTAAAGTTAATATAGTAGAAGTTGTGCAAATGTATATTAGGGTTTTTCTCACTTTAATTATTTGTGTATGTATATATCTATATATAATTGAGATATTTTATGAACATAATGAATAAAATTATATTTGATTTATTTATTTAACAAGTTCAAATTTTAACTTAAATTTAACTTATTTGTTTCATAAATTAAATTTATTAAACTAAATAATTGGTCGTAATTGGAAAGGATAAAATGTCCAAAACTAAATTACAAAGTTATGAGAGAGGGAAGGGTATTAATGTCATTTCAATCTCACTGATATTCCAATCACCATTTCTTCCAACTTCATTTTTCTCTCTTGTCAAGAATCTCGAGTCTCAAACAAAAAGGGTAACTTCACGAATCGACCACTCTACAAAATCATCGATTCAATACTGTAAGTAATTCCAGCTTAACATCTTTAATTTTCTTACCCTTTTCCTTCTTCTTCTTTACTTTTTATTGTAAATTATTTTAGTTATTATCATCAATTATTTCCTGAGCTATGTTTTGTTGGAAAATCTGTTCAATTGCATTATAAATAACGTTACATGATAAATTTCTATTTATTTTTAAATTGGGGATACAGTTTTTGTTGCACGTTTTCATAAATTATTGCTTTGAGTAGCAGAGCAAATTTCTTAAACTTTCTGTTGTGTTTTTGAGACGAAGGTTGATGAAATTTTTGTTCAATTGACCTGACAAGTTGAAAAGGAACATGTCCTTTTGGAACTCTTGAGGTTAATTTCAGTATAAATCAAATTTAGTGTAATTGTTTTGCTTCTTTTTAGGCCAATTTGATTAAGCCTTTTTCTTTCAAAAAAGTGATTATTTTGATAAATAAGCCACTTCTGACACTTGCACATATGTTTGGTTGGGATTTTAAAAAGAGCGGTAGCTCCCAATTCCGCTTTTTTGAGAAGCTATATTTTGTAGCTTCTCAAAAAAATCACTATGTAGAATCACATTTTTAAAAGCCTAAAGAAAAGGGCCTGTAAAAGGAGCGTAAGATAGTATCTCTATTAAAATCATTCCTGAACTGCAGGCCTTATTGTTGTTGTGAGTTGTGGCTAAGGATGGCAAATTGGCAATATTACCCGAACCTGTGGGTGCCCACCTGAAACTAGCCTGAACTAGACGAGGAAAACCTGTTTTGACTGGGTCCGGGTCTATTTTTTCAACCTCCTTCAGGTTTGGTATTAGTGATACCCGCTCCGAACCCACCCCACTTACTTATATATATATAGATGTGAAGTTAGAGTTATATATATAAGGGTTTTATGAAACTACCCTTATATGTGTTCGGGTTGGAGAAACCCGAAACCCGACTAGGCGGGGATGAAATTCATTTTTTCAACCTCAACGGTTTCGGGTTACACAACCCAATCTATTGCCTTTCCTAGTTGTGACTGATAGTTTACTGTTATTACTGATGCTCTGTGGAAATGGCTTTTCTTCTGCAGAAACTTTATTGCGCATTGTCCGCCCTTTGAAATCTGGTTGGAGGATTAAGGTGTAGTTATAGGTAGAGGAGGATGGCTTGTAAGGGTTTCTGGGAGTGCCTTCTGAAGCTTTTTAACTTCTTAGTGACCCTTGCTGGTCTTACCATGGTGGGCTATGGGATCTATCTACTGGTCGAATACAAAAATGTTTCGGATAACACTCTGACAATTCCTACCGATGATCAAACATTAGTTCAACTTGGCCGACCAATGCTTATGGCTGTGTCCCCATCGGATAGTATTTTTAATGATCTGCCCAAGGCTTGGTATGAATTTTGATCTCCTGCAATTTTTTGTGGCATACCAATTGAGTAATATTTACTGGTTAGTTGCAGACAAAGTAAGGAAACTATATGCTTTTGTTTTGGTTATGTTTTGCTGCTGCAACAGTTTGCTAAGTGTTTAAGTAATTTATGTTAACATAGGCCTGTTGCTTCCTGTGGGTGGTGTTGTATCTCTAAGATAAAAGTCCAAAGTTAAGGCATGTTTTAGTGAAAAAAGAAACTCATTTCAATTTACTTAGAGAAATAATGGGTAAAATGCAACTGAGACTTTCTGTTAGAGGTACTGAGATCTTAGGAATCAAACCATTTAAATTTGCCTTAGTGACATGGCCTATATCTTAAGGTTTCTATTTTGTCAAGTTCAGTGAGAGCTGCTGTGTTGAGCTTTTAGAAAGCCTTACTAGTATATTGTGGTTGCATAACACGGGGCTAACCTTTCATTATTTGATGTAATTGATGCTTATTTATTGTTGTTGCTCATGTTACTTCAAACAAACTTGCTATATCCACTTTCTAGATCGTTACACAAGATAATAATATGAAATAACCTTTATTTCTTCCACATGTGATTTTTAGATGTACTGGTGACATTTATGTATTTGTGTGAGAAAGACCTACTAATAATGAAAGACCACATGTAGTATTTTGTCCTTGATAATTGTCATAAACCATCTCTCCAAAAGCTTAAGTTCATAGATAGAAGCACATGAATGGTTTAATATGCTCTATTGCTCTCTCACTCAAGAGTTCTATGGGCATGAAGCATGGACACTACACAGGCCAGTGTTGAAATTCAATTTTTTTTGTTTTGTTAGAGGAATGGAGGCAGGATGGATGAAACTCTAGAACATTTGGTCATAGAGGCTCTAATATCATGTCTTGAACCAACTCTACCAAAAGCTTAAGCTGTTAGGTGAAGGCACACTACACATGCATGGTTTTATTATATAGCATTAGTTTCTGTCTGCATTCTCCCTGGTTGAATTATTGTCACATAAACATTTTACTTTTATCAAAGGAACTTGACAAAGCTCAAATAACATTGGGTTTGGACCGTCTTATACTGATTGTGGATTACTGTATTCTTTGTTTTGCAGGTTTATTTTCGTATTTATTGGGGTTGGTGCAATTCTCTTTGTCGTTTCTTGTTTTGGTTGTATTGGAGCTCTGACAAGGAACGGATGCTGCCTGAGCTTTGTATCCTTATACATTGTCTTATTCCATAGCCAAAGATTATAATTTAATGGTGTCAGCCTCATAAGTTTTCCTCTAATATATGAAAACATGAAAAGGAGCATCTCCCTCCTAATGTTTGTGTATAACTGTGTGCATGTATTAACTTGAAAGGAATTATTATTAGTTTCCTTAAGGCAATAAAGTATGCAGTTTTGGTGGTATTATTGATCTTGGCAGAGCTGGGATGTGCAGCCTTTATATTTTTTGACAAAAGCTGGAAAGAAGTAAGTTGTTATTGTTAATTTATGGTCTGTAATTCAAGAAGGGGTATTTGTAATCTTATAATTATATTTCTTTCAGGAAATTCCAACGGACAGAACTGGAGATTTTGATATGATATATGGATTTCTTAGAGAGAATTGGAAGATTGTGAAATGGGTTGCTCTTGGAATTGTCATCTTTGAGGTAAGCAAGAATTGGTACGATTTCCATGAAAACATTGTTTTGTGGACATGCATCTGTCCTCGTGCATATTCCCACAGACAATTGTTGCAAGTTAGGAAGCATGGATACGACACTGAGACGCGAACATAATGAGAGGGAAATTTTTTTAAGTTCTATGATACATAATAGAAAATTGGTGAAGTTAACATAAGAGTACTGATCTTAAATTGAAAGAAAAATCATGTTTTAAAGTTAGCATGAGTCGTTGTAAATGTAATCAAATGTGAATATTTATCTACTTATTGTAACATTTCCATCTATAGTAGCGTAAAAAAATCAAAATTAAAATTGTGAAGTACAGTTAGGAGCAGGTGCAAACACTATAGGGTAACAATCACTTTTAAGAAGGATGTCCATAAGTAATACCTCCTTATTTAGGATATGTTTGAATTCTTGATCACGAAATGAAGTTCTTTATTTCCATTTTCATTTTAACAATTATATGGGAGTTAGTTGATTATTATCATTATCACTGTAACAATTACAATGGAACCAATGGTCGATGATATGATTCTGGTTTATTTAGCTTAAGTTATGGATATTTCTTTATCGATTAAAAATGAAGTTATATAGATATAGTACCCTGGGGACTTAAACTATGAAGAAAAAGCAGTTCCGAACTTCTGATATTAATAGATTTAGGAGAAAAAGAAATCTGGAAGAGAAGAGGGAGAGGAACTACTAACAGAGTACAGATAAGGTGAAAGTATGCAAATTTCATAATTCAGCATTAATCAACTTTGTGTTTCAAAAAATTGCAAACGTAGTGGCTGAACCTGTGAGATGCCTTACCAAATCCGCTGGTCTACTGTGATAGGAAAAGACTTCTCATACCTCACCAATCTACAGTTAGAATGCTTACACGTGTATGTGACAGATAATGTGAATGTGATTTTCCCATTGTTATGTTTATGTAATTGCAGGCCCTTCTTTTCTTGTTAGCCCTTATTGTTAGGGCTGCAAATAGGCCAGCAGATTATGATAGTGATGAAGAGTTCCTTAATCCAAGGCAGCAAGCTCGTCAGCCCCTTCTCAACAGACCAGCAGCCCCAGCAACAGGTGTTCCACTTGCCGGTACACTTGATCAGCGTCCAAGCAGAAATGACGCATGGAGCTCACGGATGAGGGAGAAGGTGCGATATTTATTTTCTTTGTATTTGCTTCCATCTATAATTTGTTTAGCAGAGGTTGATTGTCGACGTAACGGTAAGGTTGCTTGCCTTGTGATATGGAGGTTATGGGTTTAAATCCCAGAAACAGTCTCTTCACTTGCAAGGATAAGACTGTGTACATCCATCTCCTCAGACTCCACTAGGTGGGAGCAGGGTTGTTAAAGCGTAGAGTCAACCTTGGAGCGAGAGGGTGAGGCTGGATCGTAGAAGCGGTGGAAGCATAGCTCCACTTAAAATACAAAGTTACATTAAAAAAGACACATATATATGTATATACCTAAAATAATAACATAGATAAGAGCTTAGAAAAGCATAAATAATAAGTTGAATTAACATTATACTGTCAAATCAAAAGTCACACCAAAATAGTAATAAGACTCATAAGTCATAACTCCTAACTCTATACTCTAGACATCTAGTCAAGCAAATTGTTCAAGCCATAATAATAATAGTAATCTTCCTCCATGGCATCTTCATCACCATCATTGTCAAAGTTAGGAATATCCAAATGATCTAAATTAGGATTCTCAATATCTTCTAGAGATGCACCAGCAACATCATTAACATAAGCATCTTGTCCAACTTGAAAAAATTCTTTATCATTTGAAGCATCCATAGAAATGTCATGTTTCCACCCCACGTCATTCCTAATTCCTTTAGTATTATTCGGCCCCTTCCCATTTCCTGGAGCATTAGTGGCAGTTGACATGGTTTGTTAAAAAATAGAGGGAAAAGATAGAAAAGAGAGGGGTGAGGAGCAATAACGTTTTTGGGAAGAAACAGAAAGGTTTTAGGTGAAAGAGAACAACCCTGTTGTTGTGCTATTTAAGAAGAGATAAATGAAGAAGTAGTGCAACATGATTTTTACAAAAATGGGTGAATGAATTTTTGATAAAATGCAGTTTCCCTCATGTGGCAGCAACTTTATAGAAAGAGGTGAATGGTTTCTGAATTTGGGTGGCTAAAGATGTAAGGGTTATATTTTTTAAAAGGGTTGGGCTTAAAATTAAGTTAAAATGGGTTGGGCCAGAACCCGGGTCAAAAGTCAGTGTTGCCCATGGCAGATGGCGGCTGCCAAAATTCAGCCAAAAAGGCGTTGCGGACAGCGTTGCGGGCAAATGGCGGACGTCATCATGGCGGTTGAAAAAAATAAATAAAAAATATAACAATAGGAATAATAAAATAATAAGTACAATAACATAAAGTTTAATAAAAACCATTAAATATTAATGTCTCATAAAGATCACTAAAAAGTAACATAAACAAAAAGTAATCTGGAAAAAAAAATTATTAGAAAAATTAAAAAGAAATAAAATTGAAAAAATAGATGAAGAGATGAGAATACTAGAAAAAAAAGATAAATAAAAATAAGGAAAAAGAAAAGCAATGAAAAAGGACTTAAAAAAACCTATGAATGGTGGTGGTGGTAGCGGCGGCAGCGGCGGCAGAGGCAGCAGTGGCGGAGGCAGCGGCGGCAGTGGAGGTAGAGGAAGAAGTTTTGAGAGAGGGAGGGTTTTAATTTTCAAAAATAGAAAGGCTAGTTTTAGTTTTTAAAAACATGGAATGGGCCCAAAAAAACACATTTGAGCCAAAAAATTTAAAAAAATCTGGCCAGAAACAGAAATGTCCGCCATCCCCGCCATGGCGGCTTTTTTTGACAAAAGGCGGACACGGCCATATGGCGGATTTTTCCAAATGGCTAATGGCGATAGCCCAAAAATCGCCACCGCCATGGCCGCCATTGGGCAACACACCCGGAATTATAGAAGTCAGGTTGAAAGGTTGTCTTCTTCCTCAACTCAAAAAACATGCATCGATTCTACAATTCGACGCTCCAACATGTCGCCCCGCCACTGGTTCGTTTTTCTGGCCGTTTCAAATGGTTTCCACCATGAAAAGCATTGAATAGTACTATTCAATGCTTTGTAGCGCGCTTTTGATAATCTTGGGTGGGAGCCTCGTGCACTAAGCCGCTCTTTTTATGAGTTTTTTTAGGGTCTGATTGCGAGTTTGGTTTTTGGAGGGTAATGGAGGAAAGAGAAAAGCTTGTAAGTCATGAAATACACTTCTGAGATGTCTCTGAAGCCTCCCTCTTCCTTTCTTTCCCCTCCAAAATCCAACTTGCAAACAGACCGTTAGCATTTTGAGGTTTGTCATTTTCCCTCAATTATAGCATTATTTCAGAATTCAGATATAGGGATTTGACGTTAGACACTATGAAGTTTTGCAATCTAGATCCGTATGTTGTCTTCTCAGATGTCCAAAGTTGATTGTTTCAGATTTAACTCATGCCTCTTTGCGTTGACATTTTTAATTAACTGTCTTATAGCTATCCAAAATAGTTTAGGGTGTGTGTTTGGGTTCACAACTTAGTTAAGCATTCATTCAATAAGTTTTTTTGTTTCAAATAAGCTAAAATGAACTTATTTTCATAAGTTTCTACGATAAGCTTATTGAAATGAGCTAAAAAGAACTTATAAGAAGGTAATAAGCTATTCTCCTCAGCCCAAATAAGTTTTCTACAATTTGTTATTTTTTATAAGCTCTCTATAAGCCCCAACAACCTATCCACTAGTGTAGATTTAATATTCATGTAGTTCTGTTCTGAATCATTGTAGATTGTTTCATAAGAGATGATTAGAAAAGTCACATTAATTTTATTCTTGTTATGTTAAATTATTATGACATTTTACATGGCTTTCTGACACAAGCACTTTTCTTTAATCAGTATGGGCTGGATACTTCAGAATTTACATACAACCCATCAGACTCACAAAGATTCCAGCAAGTAAACTCACAGCCAACTGAAGAAAAGAGTCGCTGCACCATCATGTGATTGCTTTTGTGGATTGAATTTCAAAGCATTGTTTATGTGGGGTATTGGGACTATAAAGTTTGTCACAAAAATCCTTTTTTCTTTTGCTTTGTATGTGTACTACTACTTACATTACTGAATCTCTATTACTTTTTACATGGCATGTCAACATCTTCATTTTGTTGTCTGTAGCATTCTGTTGAGTTTATTGTGTCATTGCTTATGTTCTTAGTTTTAAGAGAGTAGAAAATGAAGTCGTGTTAGTAGCTATGACTATGATGTTGTTAGGCTGATAATCCTTGAAGGCAATTGTTTTAACAAATTAAAGAAAAAAACTAAGGATAAGTGCAGAAAAATATAATTCATTCATTACTTGCCCTGCCTAGGGTTCAATACATCCTTAAAATAGAGAAGATGGGTGAAAATATCTACTTGAAAGCAATCTCCACCGTACAATTGGTGACATCAAGTATGCTTGACAACCTGTTTTTTTAAGCATAATTATTTAATGAAATTTGTAATCTTTATGTCAAGTGGGCTTGGTTATCATTCTTGTGGGCCTAGAACTATCCTCTGGCTGAATCCTATCATTGCCCAACCCAACAGAAGCAACCTTGTCCTCAAGGTTGGGTTTATGGATTGACTTGGTTAAAGGCATGGGCCCAATGGAGGCAGGGAGGATTTGGTCTGCAGAAAGAGAAGGGTCACGGTTGGGAGGATTTAAATTTCCATTGGTAGTGGGATACAGCTGTCGCCCACTGGATGCTAGGGAAACCGTGTTCTGCACAGCAGTTGGTAGCAGTCTTGGTTTCTGTGTTGACCCGTTGGATGAGGGAAGAGAGCTGTTTGACTCCTCTTGGGAACCGTTGGATTCAGAGAGAGAAGTGTCCACCTCATTAATAGCTTTTTGTTGGGCTCGACAATTTGAAAAACAAGGAGTTGCCGTGTGGTTTTGTGCAGCAGGGGAAAGACCCACTTTAATGACTTGTCTCTTGAAGGTGGATACGTTGGATTCATCCAACGGTGGTGCTTGAGTGCCAGTAATTAAAGAGGGTACCTCATGGGTAATCTGAACATTAAGTGGCCATACAACCCGTTCACTCTCAACTGGAGAGTCATTTTCGTTCTCAACTAGGACTCCTTGGGTTGGGAGTTCTCTTTGCATGCTTTTCTTTTCTTCTGGAATGTTGCCTCTGGTAACCCAAGACTGACTCTTCCCATGTGTCTTATCTTCTCTGTTTGGCTCTTCCACCGTGATGTCCTCTTTTTGGCTCGGTGGAAGAGGAATATACTGGCTGACTGGATCACCAAGGAAACGCCGTAGAAGTGAAACATGGAAGACCGGGTGAACTCTAGCTGACGGTGGTAGTGCGAGCTCATATGCAACTTGTCCAATACGTTTCATCACCCGAAAAGGTCCAAAGAATCGTGGGCTCAGTTTGTGGGAGAGGCGTTTTGCGACGGTGGTTTGTCGATATGGCTGAAGCTTCAAAAGGACCCAGTCATTGATCTCAAAGGTAACATCTCTCCGTCCCGTTTGTGTTTGTGCTAACATTCGTTGTTTGGCCTTGAGCAAATTGCACTTGAGTACTTTCATGATGTCTTTTCTTTTTTGTAACAGATATGTAACGCTATCATGGTTACACTGCGGTTGCAAGACGTCGGTGAGAGATGGAGGTTCTCGGCCGTACAATACCTCAAAAGGAGACAAGCCCGTGGAAAAGTGTTTGTTGGTGTTGTACCAATACTCCGCCAAGGGAAGATGGCGGAACCATTTTTGTGGTTGAGAACCAGCAAAGCATCGCAAGTACGTTTCTAAACACCTGTTGACCACCTCAGTTTGTCCATCGGACTGTGGGTGGTAGGCAGTACTAAAGCAGAGGTTGGTGCCCTGGATGCGAAAAAACTCCTTCCAAAAGGAACTAAGGAATAGTTTATCGCGGTCGGATACAATAGAGCGAGGCACGCCATGGAGTCTCACGATTTCCGACATAAAACGGCCAGCTAGTACTTCGGCAGAGAACTTGGTGGGCAAACCGACGAAGTGTGCATACTTAGAAAGTCGGTCCACCACCACCCAGATGACAGTGTGACCATGGTACACGGGTAAGTTGGTAATAAAATCCATTGAAATATCTGCCCATACTTTATCTGGCATAAGGAGTGGTTGTAGTAGACCACTAGTTTTAGTCGGTATGTATTTGTTATATTGACAAACTGAGCAATGACGAATGTATTCTTTTGTCTGTTTGTAGATCCCGGGCCAATAACAAGATGCTGCCAACCGAGCCAATGTAGGCTTAAGTCCAGAGTGTCCAGCAGAAGGTGAATCATGGAACTCACGGATCAGAGATTGTCGGAGTTGATTATGATCGGGTATGTAGATACGCTGATCATAGAGCATTAACCCATTTGAAAAATGAAACCGTTTCTTCATGCTAATATCTGTTTCTGTTTTTGTGATGAACGCAGTACCTGCTGGTGTGAGATAAAAAGCACGAAGTTGTTCCAGGATGGCCGGGATTGGTGAAGACAATGATGAAAAAATGGGTTGCTCTTCCGAGGGATGTCGGGACAGAGCGTCGGCTACTCTATTAGAGGTACCTGTTCTGTATTTGATGACAAATTGGAACCCAATTAATTTGGTAGCCCACTTTTGTTGCTCTGGTGTAAGTAAGCCCTGTGTCATCAGATGTTGAAGGCTTTTTTGATCAGTTAATATGGTAAATGGGCGTCCGATACACAGCGTATATCTCCTGGACATAGGCTGAAGCATTTTGGAGGCAGGTGGACATTTTCCGGCTGAAGAAGGCGAGGGGGTGACCTTCTTGAGAGAGCACAGCTCCTATTGCAACAGAGGATGCATCTGTTTCGACTGCAAAGTCTTTTGTGAAATCCGGCAGCTTGAGTACTGGTGTTTTAGTCATTATTTCTTTTAATTTTGTAAAGGCCAGCTGAGCCTCTGTTGTCCATGTAAAACTGTGAAGTCTTAATAAATTGGTGAGCGGAGCGGCGAGAGTGGCGTAGTGTTTAACGAACTTACGATAAAATCCGGTAAGTCCTAAAAACCCATGTAATGCCGTCAGCGACTGAGGCGGTGGCCAAGCTACCATTGCCTGGATCTTGTCTGGATCAGGTTGCACCCCATTCGTAGAAATAATATGTCCCAGGTAATCAACAGAATTCACCCCAAAAGTGCATTTAGACTTTTTTGCATAAAACTGGTTAGACTGTAATAGGGCCAAAACAGTAGAAAGATGCAACAAATGATCATGTAAATTGGTGCTATAAACCAGAATGTCATCAAAGAAGACTAAAACAAATCTCCTTAGGTAAGGCCTAAACAAGTCATTCATGGCCGCTTGAAAAGTAGAAGGTGCATTGGTAAGGCCAAAGGGCATGACCAAGAATTCATAATGCCCATCAAACGTGCGAAATGCCGTCTTATGAGTATCCGGTGGGTTTACTCGGATTTGATGGTAGCCAGACCGTAAATCAATTTTTGAAAAAATAGATGCACCTCCGAGTTCATCCAAAAGCTCGTCAATAGTTGGAATGGGAAACCGATCCCTGACTGTAACAGAATTCAAAGCTCTGTAATCCACACAAAACCTCCAATTCCCATCTTTTTTTCGCACCAACAGCACTGGCGAAGAAAATGGGCTAGTACTAGGTACTACAATACCGGTGTGCAACATCTCTTTCAACATTGAACTCATAGCTTCTTTTTGGGAATGTGGGTAGCGGTAAGGTTTGCAGTTCACTGGGGTGGAGTTTGGTAAGAGGGTAATGAAATGGTCATGTGAGTGTGGGGGGGAAGAGTGGTGGGTGTTTGAAAAACAGAATCATAGGATTGGAGAAGTGTTTGGATTTGTGTGTGAGGTTGATGAGTTGGTGGCGTGGGTTGGTCTGAGTCAGGTAGGTGGTAAGGAAGTATAGTAATGGAGTGAAAAGTAGAGATACTGTCTGTATGGAGTAGACGGGTGAGTTGGTGCAAGGTTGTGGGTTGGGGTGTGAAATTAGATTCGCCGGTGAGGGTAATTAGAGTCTGTCCCACTGTAAACTGCATGGATGGGACTGAGAAATCTGAAGTAACTGGTCCGAGGGTTCGTAACCATTCGATACCCAGAACAACATCCGCCCCCTTGATGGGTAATAAGTAAAATGGAATCACGAACTCCTAGTTTTGGAGAAGGATGGGTGTGTGATCACAAAACCCGCTACAGTAAATATGGGTGCCATTTCCCACCATGACCGGAAATTGAGGCGTCTGTGAAATTGGTAGTTTTAAGTGAGATGCAATGCGAGGTTGCAGTATATTGTGAGAGCTACCTGTATCAACCAGAACCGTTACCGGATGTCCATAAATAGAACCAGTAAACTTGAGTGTCTTGGGTGAGAAATGTCCATCCAAAGCTTGGTCCGAGATGTGAAAATGGATAAGTTCATCCACGGGAGGGTCCAACATGGGGTCAATTATCTCCTCAGTAACAGTGTCCACCGAGTCTGAATAAGCATCATCATCTAGCATCAAAAAAAATTTCTTTGGTTGACAACGGTGACCAGGAATAAACTTCTCGTCACAATTATAACAGAGTCCTTGGGCTCGCCGTTCTTGCAATTGTGCAGTGGATAAACGACATATTGTTATAGGCTGTGCCGGAGTTGAATTTTGTGAACCTGGCAGAGATGAGGGTGGATTTCTTAGAGGCGGTGGTTGCTGATGTTGGAAACCAAAACGTGGTGGTCTGGAAGCCACACGAGTGGAATCTTTTACCTTAGCCTCTACTAGTTTGGCTAAGCCCAATGCTTCAGATATGGTCTTGGGCTTTAAAATAGCTAGTTCTCGTCGGATCTCAGGGAACAAACCTGAGATGAAACAGTTGAGAATAATGTCCAGAGAGAGGCCCCAAATGCGATTACATAGTTTCTCGAACTGCTTTTAATAGTCAGCCACTGTAGTATGTTGTTTGAGTTTAAACAATTCTGCCTGATGATTAATATAGGAAGATGGACCAAAACGATTCTCTAAATCCTTGGTGAAGGAGTGCCAATCCGTTAACTGAAAATTGTGGAACATCCATTTGAACCAACTAAGGGCCTCACCCTGCATATAGAAGGAAACCATGCCCAGTCGTTGTTCCTGTGGAACCATATAAAGCTGAAAAAACTGTTCGGCTTGAAAAATCCAATCAAGGGGTTCAGATCCATCAAATGGGTTAAGGTGCAGTTTGGGTGGGCGTGGCTGATTTGTGGTAAGTGGTTGGTGTGAAAAATTAGAGGGTGGTGGGTGGAAGTGGGGAGGTGGGGTCTGGAATTGTGGGAGGGACGTGGGGGGGAATGGGTGTGGGTTGAGGTGAAGAGCTACGGGGTTGAGTAGTAGAGTGAGTGATATGGGATGGAGAAGGTTGATGTGGGGAAAGAGGATGATCTGCTGGAAGAGAGGGTAGGATGTGAATACCAGCCAACTTATCTGTGATGTTATGGAGGATAGTAGTGATGGCAGCATGTCTAGCATCTTGCTGCTCTTGATTTTCCTTGATTTTGTCAATTAGAAGTTGGGTGAGAGAATCTTCTGGATCCTTTTGAGTGGCTTTGGGAGGCATTGAAGAAGCAAATGAAAGCACCAAATGTTAGGATGATAATCCTTGAAGGCAATTGTTTTAACGAATTAAAGAAAAAAACTAAGGATAAGTGCAGAAAAATATAATTCATTCATTACTTGCCCTGCCTAGGGTTCAATACATCCTTAAAATAGAGAAGATGGGTGAAAATATCTACTTGAAAGCAATCTCCACCGTACAATTGGTGACATCAAGTATACTTGACAACCTGTTTTTTTAAGCATAATTATTTAATGAAATTTGTAATCTTTATGCCAAGTGGGCTTGGTTATCATTCTTGTGGGCCTGGAACTATCCTCTGGCTGAATCCTATCAGATGTTTATATCGTTGACTTCAAAACAATGCTTGCTTAGTTGCTTATTCCCCATAACCATAATGTTTATAAAGTGCAGTACTTGATGGGAAAAAATAGATTTGAATCCTTCAGGCTTTCAAGGCTTAAAGATCTCATGACGAGGACTTGTGGACCCATAGATTGCAATTATTTTCGCCCTTTTCTCAAGGGATTACTGTCGTTTTTGTTAATGTTTTTTTGGTATACCAGAAATAAAGAAACAAGAAACTAAAGCTGAAAGATCCATATGCAGAATAGTGGTTATGGACTTATGGCAGTAATTATATAGGGTGGTTGTGGGCTTGTGGCATATAGTTAAAATAATAATGAATTTTTATGGCGGCGAGTAGGATAAATATTGGTTAAGGTGGCCACTTAAGGAGTAATTGTGATAGTGATTTTATTATCTTTGTTTAAATTATTACTCTAACTAATAAGATTTTCATTAGTTGTGCCTAATAGAGATTGTGGCCTATGAGATTTATTGATAGGTACATGCATTAGAGACTCATTCTTTATTAGGCAAAGATGTTGTAAGTGATTATGTAAGATTATGCAGGTGTGGTCGTATATTATGGCTAGGAAATGGAATAAAGCAACTTATATATGAGATTGTAGAAAATAAGATCTCAGATCATAGACCAGTTAGTTCAATATTCTTGGTTGATGTTGAAGTAATTGACAATTGCAAGCTACAAAGAGCTCTAAATTTCAAAAGTGCTGTAGTACACATCCACAGGCTTTCTTTACACATGATGTACTTTTATTGAATGTAACCCTTAAGAATAACAGGCTTTCTTTACACCTAAATATCAATTAATCCATCAAGATGAGTTCAAAATATGATTGGTAAACAGTAATTCACTTCATGTTCTTCCAATTTATTCTTATTTTGTCTATAGTATCACTAACTAATTTTTGTTGCAAAATTCGAGTACTGATTTATACAGTGAAGTTGACTAGTCATGTTCTTAGAACTTTGAGAGCATTCCCCTCTTTACTGATAATGTGTCTATTCAAGTAGGACCAGTCAAAATCTCAAGATGATAGCTTAAAAGTTGTTATTATAAGCTACCTTCTCAAATTATTATTATAAATCTAATTAGTTATGTCTATACAAGTTTCATTCCTACATTTCATGCCATGTCTTTGCCTTTTGCTATTTTAGTAATGGAATCTTTACCTTCATAAGGTTTTTTATCCCTTTTCTTGAGCAATGCTTTTGAATGACCACAATATTTGAGGGCATGAAAATGGAAAAGGTAAATGATTTTTTTTGTATACCAAGAGTGTCTTTATCTTACAATAAAGAACTAATCAGTTTCAAACCATGTAACTATGAGGAGGGATCAAACTTTTAAACATTTTGATAAGATATAATAAACTTAATTATTAGATTTATTATATGTAATAGATAGAATGCCTTATATGTTGATTGATTGATTTTATATATTTGATATATATGTAGATTCAATTTCACTAAGGATTGAAAAGACAGTGGAAGGGTAACAACCAAGTCTAGCTTCAATTGAATTAACTAGTTCTCTCACAAGAGAAACATTAAACACAAATAAACAAGACTAATTGAAAGAAACACATCAAACAACACAATATTTATTTATTATAATAGAGTAGGCATCAGTTCTCCAAGGTGATAAAGCATCAATTTAATTCAGACGCAAATTACCCATTTACAAAATGAGATTCATCACATGCCCACCACTATTTTCATTTCAAAATGTTCACACACTTATTCTATTTGGATTAACTATTATTAACTCTCAAACAAAATTAATAGAAATCAATCCTAGATAATATACCATAGTGTAAAAAACTTTACACTAACAAATTTTAAACTCTATTCTAAATACGAAGAAAATCATCTCCAAATACTATTTTACAAAAGTACATTAAAAAGAAGGGCGCAACACTGAAGAGGGAAAATAGAGAGCGATGGATAAAACGAATTCATCATAATCAGACCAACCCATCATATTTGAAACTTTTAAAAAT
Source organism: Lupinus angustifolius (assembly GCF_001865875.1). Classification (NCBI taxonomy): domain Eukaryota; kingdom Viridiplantae; phylum Streptophyta; class Magnoliopsida; order Fabales; family Fabaceae; genus Lupinus; species Lupinus angustifolius. The sequence continues at coordinate 5,998,312 of NC_032026.1, forward strand.
AATAATAAAATTTTAGAAGGGTAAGTGAGGAAATAGAAAAAAAAAACAGAGAGAAAAAAGAGAGGGGTTGATCTCATTACTTCTTACTTCTTGCATGTTAAAGTTAGATTTTAGAGGGAAATGAAGAAAAAAAAATATTCAGAGTCATCTCACATGACTCATAAGTCTTATCCTTCCACTCACACCTTGCAAAACTCAACTTGTAAATAAATATTTATATTTGAGAAAGGCAAATATTTTTTCGATGAAAATTACATGAACAGTTCAACACCCGAGTGGACTGAGAATGAATCAAAAATTTCGGGCAAATTTGAAGGCAATGAGACGAGCATATTCGCGAGGATAAATCAGTGATGAACTGTTTATATAAAACAAATTAGGGTTTCATGCAACATTCGGGTTTTTGATCCGCAACGTGTTGGATCAGGCGGGACTTAAATTTACATTCCAAAAGGCCCAATGCATTCATGGCAAATTTTATAAAATTCTTATTACATATTACTATATTAGTATTTATGTATAACCTAAGTTACACGTATTCACCAACAAAAAAACTAAGTTATTCATAAATTATTATAATTAGAGTCGTTAAATACGTAACTAAACAAGTTTATTTGGTTAATTAAACAAGTTCGTTTCATTATATATTATATATATATATATATATTTTGGTGCTAGGGCTGGCAATAAACCGAACCAACTTGGTATTTGTTCGAAACTCGATTCGTTATTTAGCTCGATAAACTTGGTTCATGAACCAAATGAGCTGAACTTGAGCTGGAAATTGAGCTCGTTAAATAAACAAGTCGAACTTGAGTTGGATATAGTTCGACTTGTTTGGTTCATGAGCTGGCTCGATATATATAAACTAATTTTTAAGTTTATTATAAGTTTATAACCATATATTATTTTTTATATATAAACAAGATTATATTTATATATATAAACTTTTGTGAAGTATTTTTTCAAAATTTAATTAATTATTTGAATTGTCCAAATGAACTATTTGAATTGAACCAAACATTTCGCGAACTTTAACCAAGCCGAACTCGAACTAAAATAATAACTCGTATTGAACTCGAGTCGAGTTTCGAGCCGAACCAATCATTATTGAGCTAAACCGAGCTGAGCTCTGGTTCAACCCAGTTCGACTCATTTCGAGCCCTAATTGGTGCAAATGGTTTGTATATGTGTAGTGAATTAAGAAAAGCAAAAAATTATTTGTGAAGTATTAAGTTGAAAAAATAGTTGAGGGATAATTCAAAAATAAAAATAATTAAATAGGAAATGGTCAAATGAGCAAGGTAAACTCAAATTTTAATTTTGGTTGAACAAAACATTTTTTTGAAAGGTAAGAAAACTTAAACTGTCATTAATATATATTCTCATACTAAATCTTTCTACCCATAAAAAATTAACATATGCAACTTGTAAATCAATTATTAAAAAATCAAATATCACTTTATAATATATATCAATTTCTTATAGATATGAGAATTTGTAGAAGGATTTAATAAGAGAATGTATTATTTTCCTTAAACAATATACTATCCGTTTTCTAAGCTCTACTGTTTCACATGCAGTAAATAGGTAATTAGGAATGCTCGTAGTTGTACAACTTTCTCATTCTTTTTTATTATAATATCTAATATAATATGAGTGTAATAATTTATGCACATTTAATATATCACACTATTAATTTGTATTATTCTTTTTGAACAATTAATATTAATTAAAAATAAATAGTGAATGACAAACTAATAATATATACAACTTTTACACCTTAAATACATACACTTTTCTCTCTCCTTTTTTTCCACTCACATTTAGACATGGAATGAAAATCATATTCAACTCCTTAAACAGAAAAAATATCGTCATATACATGTCTGTGCTAGATTGCTAGTTTAATGAACATTTTCTAGTACATCTCATTTTTTATATGGGTGCTACAACAATCAAACATGATACTTAGAAGACAAATAAAGATTGTCAAAAATTGTATTGTATGATCTTTATCTTTTTATGGAATAAATGAAATAATTAATAAAATACTCATGAAATAGAAAAACGTTTACTTAGAAAATACGTCATCAAGTGAAATCATTATATGACCAACTTTTTATAAAAATAAAATAAATATGACCAATGTCGATTGATCCAAATAGAAAGGACTTGACTAACTAATGCTTTGTGCTAAGTTCAAACCTTAATATTGAAAGTTCTTTTTAATGCTGTTACTATATTTAGTACACCATATCAAGTGAAAACAAATTCAGACTACATTTTTACTTCCCTGCTTTATTAATTTGGAATGCATGTGCCAAATTATATACTACTATCGTCTAAATTGACCAATTAAACAACCCAAAATGATGAATTAAACATAGTAAATAATAGGCGAGAACTAAAAGTAAAATTAAGACGAAATGAAAGAAGGCAGGGTCTAAAACAAATAAGACATGCATTAGTTAAATAAACTGCAAATGTTATACCCAAAAATAATAATCTAACTACAATACAAAAGGTAACAACATGACCATTCGAGTTCCTTAATTATGCTAATTGCTAACAGATATTCCATCTTTACTATGCATATGGAAAATGCTTTGTTGAGAGAAGCAAAACCTAATTCGGTAATCTCTACGCACCGAAAGGGTTAGTTTCTAACATCAACTTGGGAACACCCATGATTGAAAGAAGGGAGAAAAAAACTAACTGCAAAAAGGTAAGTTGAACTGATCACTGAAAAATACTAGTGACAGAACAATCATCGTGTATACGCCAAATAGTTTCACCCAACAGGTTTGCAACGGTGAGAATAGTTAACTGTGGGAAATAGTTCTTCTCTTCAACTGGAATGGTGTTTGTAATAATCACTTCTTGAAATAAACCACTTGATAACCTCTCAATTGCTGGAGGACTTTTATCATTAAAATAAGACAAAACAAACAAACAAACATAATCTCAATACTTGTTCAATTGTAATGCTGTGGGCGACACATATTTATGTGATGAAAACATATAGAAATAAAAACGTCCCACGCGAACAAAGGCAATACCTGAAAACAGCATGAGTGCAGCATGCATACACTTCCCTGGCTCCCTCTTCATGTAATAGTGCCGCACCCTTAGCAATAGTCCCTGGCCCACCAAATAATCGAATGAGACATATGAACATATCACATATAGCAACAAATGTGAACTAAGGAAAGGGAAAAAGGAACTATCATAACCATCATCTTTGATAACACAACAAAGAGGCCACATCATAGGGAAATACAAACTGACATTTTCAAACTAACCATTTACTAGGGCAAATGCATGCGATAGAATAAGATTGAAATGCATAAGTATTTACTATTTAGTAATTAACTCCTTCTCCTAGGTATCTAATGTCACAATCAGCAGTGCCCTCAAGGAGTATATGGTCATGTAAGCTCCCTTGCGGATAATTTTAAATTTAGGCAGATCAAAATAAACTTTCGGGATATGTTTGATGCAAGGTCATAAAAAATAGTTGAGCTCAATCTTAAGACATGGTCGGTCCAGGAAAACACACTAAGCAAAACAAAATCCAGAATCCAGAGGGACATTATAAAGAGAAAATATCAAAAAATAGCAAGAAACTAAGAAAACTTGGGGGTTGAAGATGATCTATGTGACAGAACAGCACAAGAAAAATAGTCTATCTTTTCAATGTTAAATTGGGGTTTGAATATGGCCTACCAGCAGTATCAATCATATCATCCACCATTACTGCAACTTTGCCTTTTACATCACCAATCAGGTTCATCACCTGCAGGGCAAGCATAAGACAGATGAACATTCCTTGAAAGATCCACATAGTAACTTCAATCTATCCCCACTATGTCCCAAAGCGGGGGCATATGTATTTTAGGAAAGAAAGCAATTATTGATAATGAACATTACATGCTAAGAAAATTTGATACTGAACATTAAACTCTTAAAAGTACAATCCCTTAAATAAATGCAAATTCCAAAACAAATGTGGCATGTCAAGGATAATACACAGATTTTATTCCAGTAATTACCTCAGCCACATTGTGTCCATGGCGCCTTTTGTCTACAATAGCTAAAGGAGCATCAGATAATTTCTTCGCAAAAGCACGTGCCCTTGCAACACCACCAACATCAGGGGAGACGACCACCAAGTCATTTGAACTTATACCCTTACTAGCAAGATAGTCAAGGATCACAGGCTAGTGGACATCATACACAATATCATTAGAAAACAAGTTATTATCAAGAAATAAATACAACCATTAGAGCTTACTTACTTGGCAATGTACATGATCCACGGGAATATCAAAGTAACCCATGGACTGCCCTGAATGAAGGTCACAAGCAAGAACACGATCTGCCCCGGCTTTTGTAATAAGGTTTGCAACAAGTTTAGCTGCAATGGATTCACGCCCTTGAGTCTGTGATGGAAGAAAAAAAGGTTCACTTATTGATTAAAAGCCATTGGTCAGCTTCAATTCCATTATCAAACCAAAAGAGAAACTGGCCATAAGTGTGAATCTTTCAATACAATGATAAAGACAAAGCCAAATTAAACTGCTATATCACAAGTCAACCGGAAAATTTATAGAAAGAATAAAAAGTACACAAGAGTAATAAACCAATGAGTAGGAGAATCTAGTCTCCCACAGTGCGTGATATATAGATCCTGAGATAAAAACCACATTAAATTTTTTTTTAGATCAGTTAGGTACAGAAACACTTGCCTTTCTATCTGCTCTGGCATATCCAAAATACGGAATCACAGCAGTGATGTTTTTGGCAGATGCCCTCCGACAAGCATCAATCATGATCTTAAGCTCCATGAGATTCTCATTTGCAGGAGGGCAGGTTGGTTGTATAAGGTATACATTGCATCCTCTAACACTCTCTTGTAACTGGACATAGATTTCACCATCAGCAAATCGCTTTATGGAAATTTTCCCAAGCTCCAGGCCCATATACCAAGCAATTTCCTAGTCAAAGCAAACACGGAAGTTAAAAACAATAACACCAAAAGAGACTTGTCCAGTAGAAAGATCACTCAGATTCTGAACTCAAAAAAGCAATCTTTTACAGTGCCTATCATGTTTAAAAATATCCATTGGAGCACACTCTAGTGACTGTTGTGCTACATGACAGCCCAAAAACAGTAGAGTAGTAATGTCTGAAAAAAGCTATCTTTTTTCTTATACTAACCCTTCGAATCAGAAAGGAAAACAACAACAAACAAGCCTTTTCCAACTACGTCTAGTCAGATACATGAATCAAACGACATCATAATGTCCTATCGCAAATCATGTCTATATACAAACCATTTACCATTGACATTTAAATCATTCATAATGGTTTCACATATAGTTTTTTGTCTCCCTTTGCCTCTAGCATTGAGACTATCCTCCATCTCATATACTTTCCTTACCGAGGCTTCCATGGGTCTTCTCCACACATGTCTAAACCACCTAATGTGAGATTATACTGTCCTTTTCTACAATAATTGTTGCCTCAACTTTCCCATTTTAGCATTCATTACTAATCTTATCTTGTCTAGTGTGTTGACGGCCTGACGCATCCCACACAACGTTCTCATCTTTGGTACATTGAGTTTATTCTCATTGTAAATCTTTTATTTGGTAATTCACTTAAGCTTGAGTGATATTTTCCTTTCACATCTAAAACTCAAAACACTCCTCCATGCATGAATCTATAGCTTACACATCATTCACTCTTTCTATTTCTTGTCGAAAGAACCAGACCCAAATAGGCAAATACTTAAATGGCGAGAACAGTAAGAAGAATAACAACAATCAATTTCACACTAACTACGTAAATCAAACCACTTCAATGAATCAGAAATTATAATATTATCAAGCTAAATAGATTAAAAAATTATTAAACTAATTAAAAGTGGAATTAAATCAATACCTGAGAAAGTGCAGGATTAGCAGTGCCAGAGAACAATTTCAACCGGTTACCGTTTTTGTTAACGGTTCTCTCCATCCTCGCAGAATCCATAAACTTCGGAAGCGTCTTCTCATTCAGAACCGGAATGATCGGTTTCCGGTTCATTATATTTGAAGGTTCTGGCAAATCACATTTCTACCATAACCAAAAACAAAAAAAATGAAATCACATAATAGAACCATTAAAACTAAAATAAAATATGAATAAAAAGAATTAATAGTAATAAATTATTACCACGCTATTAAGTGAGAAGATTCGAGTGATACGAGAATGAGGGACGGAAGGTGCGAAGGTTCGAAGAGTCGAGGAACGAGAAGTGGAAGTGAAGAGAGAAGAAGGAGGTTGAAGGAGTGAAGAAGCCATGTGTTGAGTAAAGGAATGAAACGACGACGTTTCGGAGTTAGGGATTCTTATTCTCTCTGCTGTTGCGACGGAAAGAGGGGAAAAGAGAGCGAATTTCGAGAATTGTGGCGGGTCTTTTTGCCACGAGAGAAAAGTTGTTCGGCGTTCTACGACGTCGTTATCTTCTCACAAAGATTACTAAAGAAGACAAGATAAAACTACATTTTTCTTCTATTGAAATATTAATATACCATTTTTCATACGTCCAATATATCCACAGGTAGGTATATTAAGGTATCGTCGCATTGGGGGCAGTCCTGTCAGTTGAGAATATTCACAGGTACGTGAGGCTAACTCTCCCAACGAGCATTTTTTTCATCCACAAGACTCGAATTGGGGTTCTTGCTTAAGGAGAATCAAACATGTACCACTTGAACCAACGCACGTTGATATTGTATAGTGATAATACATAAGTTATTACACTCTATTTTTTTTTTTTACAATTAAAATTATCACTTCATGAGTAAGGAACTAAATGTGAGATTGTCCCTCCCAATAAGTATTACTTTCGTGAAACAAAACTTTACCAATTTTATTTATATGAAGATTTACTCAAAGATATATTCTAATTAGTATTAATTGAAAAAAAGTTGAGATCCATTTACATCAATATTAAGCTACTCCTTTTAAACTTTATCCCATTACTTCGTTTGTATTAAAAATTGTTAGTATTGTTGATATCCAATACAGATGATTTTTTTAGAAAGATTGAAAAGGGAGAAGAACTAGAATGTGAATTCATTTGTGAGCTTTGAATTTACAATTTTATGGTTGTAATTGATTTTTTATCTCTCTTCTATTTCTAAAAAACAATCTATTTTACCATAACAGTTTTGGAAAGTAGTGTTTCTAATGGGGAAAATTAGCATGGAAAATGATATACGCTAGGAAAGAGAAACTTTCAATGAGTTAATATATATCAATTAGATTTAATATCTAAACTATATATCTATATAATATATAAATCTATATTTCTATATTATATATAAAAATAAAACATGGTGTAATATAATTCCTATTTTTATATTTTACACTTAAGCAGATAATGGGTAAGATTGAGAGTACATAGAATGTTAGTAATGATAATGTAGATTAATGGCTCCTTTTAATTAAAAAGAACCTAATTTATTGTCACTTGGATGAGTTGCATCCAACACATGTTCCATAATTGAACGTATTTAATGGCGAATATTAGAGATTAAAATATCTCATGTTAAAAAATAATAAAGGTTTTAATGAATTTTTAATTCAAAAAATAATTCTATCAAATACTAGAGATATAAGTTGTTGTTTTTAGTTGTATATCTAAGAGTAAAATATAATCTTATTCTATCGGAAGGTTAAAGTGTTATATCATAATATTTTTATGGTGTTTTCCTTTCTAGCATCAGAGAGATTTATTCTTGATACTCCTATTTTTGTCATGCAAAATGTGATTAATATGTCTTAAATTGATCGATTATTGCTTTTTAAAGTGAACTTTTGCATTCTCCAATTCTTTTGAAACTAGTGCCTTTTCGTGGTGGGGTTATTCATGATTGAAATGTATTTACATGAAAAATAGTTCTAGAGACAAAGGATATAAATGCTTCTTCATATGTTTTTGAAGATGGAATTATTTCACAATGGAAATCAAAATGGAATAATCATCATTAGCAATGTAATTACAAACCAGAAGGAAGGGAATAAGCCCTGAAACTATCATTGTCTCTACAAAGTTATAGTTCTACACGACTAGGCTCCAAAAACATAAATTTGAAACCTGTTTGGCTTGTTCCTCTATTTGCTTCTTCAATTATTATATTTTCACCAGTAATTTTAAAAATGCTACATTATTTTCTTTGGTGAAAAGATAACAACTGAAAATAGAAACAAAAAACAAACCAAAACCACCTTAGTTAACAGTTAGTACTGTTGTAACTTGTAAGAGACTCAAGTGAAAAGGGCTTCTCAAACTGTAGCTATAGGCCAAGTTATTCTGACACCATTCTTTCTCTTATTTATATGTCATGTTTGTTACCATTGCCTTTGATTGTTGTATATTCCAAATTAGACTTTGCAGCTATCAGGCTCATCATTTTGTTCATATTTCACTTCCAGCTGTATGCTCTTAAACCACTTTGCACATGCAATATAAACAATCAAGTCTATTGATGTCAATGCAGCTAAGAGGAAGTAAAATCTATCAAGGTGACCTCTATTAAGGTTTCCTGGGATCCACCCTGGCATGTGATCCTCGGTCGATATCTTCATAACCATACTAACAAGTAAGCTACTCACATAGTTACCGAGGGATATCGATGTCATGCAAAGCGCGCTTCCGAAGCTCTTTAGGCCATCTGGTGTCTGAGCATTGAAGAATTCTAACTGGCCTACATACATAAAAACCTCAGAAGCTCCTATAAGTGCATACTGAGGAATTTGCCAAAGGATGCTTAGAGAGCTTGTGCCTTGTTTCGCGTACTTAAGCCTATAGCATTCAACTATTCCAGCCGAAACCATTGCCATTACAGCTATTATAAGCCCAACCCCCATTCTCTGAAGCTCGGTAAGTCCCCTGGAACTTTTCTTTTTAAGTTTTCCGACGAGTGGATCAAGTACTTGACGGTATAAGAAAATGAAGAAAGCTACACTGATGATATCAAAGCTAGACATGCTTGCTGGTGGTATTCTGAAATTAGAAATAGTAATTTCCATTGCAGCACCTTGCTCCACGAAAAGAGAAGCCATTTGTGTGAAAACCACTGAGTATATTATTGTGCATAGCCAAATTGGAAGAAGTCTTAGTATGCACTTCACTTCTTCAACTTGAGTTATAGGGCAGAGGCGCCATCGGTTATATATGCCTTCGTTTTGGTCCTCTAGATCTCTTGAGGATATGAATGCTGCCCTATCCAAAAACCTGCAATTCAGATGACAAAATGGCAAAATAATCAAATCGGTACGGCTTAGTAGAATCAATAATGACAATTGACAAATTATATTGAAAACTTATGGTCTATGTTAGCTCTGATATTGCAAAAAATGTTGTTGTACTAGTATGTGATACAAATACGTAGATACTTTTTCAATACTTGTCTTTCAACTATTTCATTAATTTTCCATATCTGTATTGTGTCGTATTAGTGTTCGGTGTTTGTATCTGTGCTTCCTATATTATGGTGTTTAATTTGCAAGTCATGCCATGGACTTAACAAAATGATTGCATAAATGTCTTAAAAGCATTCAATGCAGCCTAAGAGCTATAAACATTAAGTGCTTAATTATATGAAAGTATTGAACTATATGCTTTAAGCTTTAAACTGAAATTAGCTTGTACTACTTACTTGAACCCATTTGTGTGGAGAATCTTTCTGTTGCAATTATTGGAAGATTCTTTTTCACCCACTACATATAAGTCCTCTTCCTTTGATGTAACTTGAACTTTCAATTTTCTTGATGCAGCAACAAAGACTTGGCAGATCCTTGGAAGAGGATTACCACTGGGTTTGAAGTGCCTATATCTTGGTGTTCCAACAAGAAACAAGACAAGTGCAGCAAAAGCCGAACCCGCAGACACCAAGAACCCAATCGCCCACATTCCTTCGTCCTCGAAATAGCCTAAGATAGTGTTTGAGAAGAGCGAACCGAGATTCAAAGCCAAGTAGAAGTAACTAAAGAATGCCACTTTTGAGTAACCCTCCTTTGAGTGCTCTTCATCAAATTGGTCAGCACCAAATGTGGCTATATTTGGTTGATACCCTCCATTCCCCAAGGCAATGAGATATATTGAAAGGTAGAAAAAACCCATTTCCAAGCTTGAATGCTTCCCACATTGAAGTGTTTCTTTCCCACAATCTTTAGGTCTAATCAATGATATGTATGATGATAAGGACAATGATACTAGACCCTGTATCAAATTACAAGATTAGTAATTACTCGAAAAATGTACAAGCTAAATTTAAGAGAGGAAAATAAGGAATTTAAGAGAATAATACTTACTATTACAAAGATGACTTGAAATATGACACAAGTTTTGTATCTTCCCCAATAAGAATCACTAAGGAAAGCGCCGACAAGAGAGAATATATAAACCGTGCCGGTCCACTTGCTCACATTGTTAGCAGCTTCAGCATTGTTTTGTCCTAACACCCTTGTCAAGAACAGGACTAGGTTCACACCAACACCAAAGAATGCAAGTGTTGCAAGACCTTGGTTCACTGATTGGTGCAATCAACAAAATACATAACAAGCAGTGTTAGCACAAACCATGTTGCTAATAATGTAGATAGTGTTAATTAAATGCATCCATGCATCCTTGTGTGTTTTTTTGTACACAAAAAAAATTGAGTTTTTTTGGTACTACTAGTATCATCTCATTCTTTAATTAAGGAACTTATATCTATCAAGATATACCAAAATATATGATTGTCTTTTATAATAAGTATTATCATTTTTTTTCTTCTCAAATTAAGTTTTCTTCCTAAAAGCTAGTTTCGATAGCTAGCTTATAATCTATTAATAAAAAAATTAATGTAATTTTTTATGACACGTGGAAATGACCTGGGTCATACCACATCATCGTTGCACTGGTTACGTGTCAGGAACATAATCCTCTAATATACATGTTAATTTTCTCTCTCTCTCTTTTCACCATTGATCTTGTCGTTTATTCAAGATTCAGAATCTCTATGTTCTATGATTCTAACCCTTTTTCTTTCTCTATTATCAACTCAATTCAGCCAGCTAAGGCCTTGTCGTATCTTATCTATGACATCAAAGATCTCAAAGCAACATAAAAGATCTTATAGTAATGCTTAATTTGTTAGAAATTTAACATTGTGTATTCAATGAATCATAACATTACTACTACTTATATAAGTTATCTTTTTTCTACTCTTTGAAACTTATAAGATGACCAAGAGAGCTTTGTTTTTCGTGTAACAAACTTGAAAAAAACAAGTTCCAAACTTTACCTTATACTCCTCTTCATAAGCTATTAATATAAGATATTTAAACGATCGACCCCATTATTATTAAAATTTGATGGATCCACATGGTTAATTGGTGAAGCTTTTACGTCTTCAAATGCTACCACGACTCACCCCTTTCATCTTAAACTATACGTAGATGTATCTTCCTTACACACATAATTGAGCTCAATGATAAGCTCAAATTAACAATAAGTTCATTATGGGATCATATCGAGTAAGGTTATATACATTTGTTTATTTTAGATTTTACTATATTAAAACTTTATATACTGGATTGTCTTTTTTGCTATCCTATGATATTGGATAAGTTGATTAAGTCTTGAAATATTAAGGGGTATCTAAGAATATCATCATTTTAATATTATAATTATGCATGGGAACACAGGGCTATTGTAAGTTAAGAAAACACATAAAATAAGGCCGAGATTATACATGTGATTTGAGGCATTATACCATGTTAAAAATAAACTAAAACAAAATGAAGTGATTGATTGGATATAAAGTTAATTATAGTCTTAAACAAATTTTATCTTTAACATACAAAAAATGGAATTTTAGAGGTTCATATTAAGTAGGGCTTGACCTAAGGAACATCCTCATTTTAAGGTTAATAATCTAATAGTTAAGTGTACAAGATATAGTAAAAAAAAATGAATACTCTGCTATTGATTTTTGGAGCTTACCAAGTATGATAATTCCAGCAACCCATCTTCCAGATTTGGCTCTAATTGCAGTACGGCCTTGCCAATCAACACTTCCATCAAGTGTGCATTCTTCTTCTTCTTCTTCTTTGTATTTTTCCTACACACAGTTTTGAACACACAAACTTAAGGAAATGGTAGTGATCAATGGAATTAAAAAGTCAAGAAATGTTCACAACTATGAATTATAGAGAGAAAGAGAAAGCCAAGAATGAGTGATTTTTCAAGTTTCTTCAAAAATTAAGAATAAATTGTTAACATATAGTTGAAAAGTTGTATATATATAAATACCAACCTCTTTGTAGATTTCTAAGCAGGCCATTGGTGATGATCTCAAACACAAAGACAAAAGAGATAGTTCAAGCAATTAAGTTCTGAACTTTGTATAGTAAATAATGTAAAGGAGAGAACAAAGAAGAAAGAGAAGGTTGATTGGGATGAAGGCTTAGAGAGAAGAACAAAATTTGCACATGATGAAGCAGAGGGTGGGAGTGGTAATTATAAATAGAAAAGGAAGAGTGGCATGAACAGGTTTAGATACTCTCTCTAGAGACAAATACTATGAAAACAAGGAGAAAATAATATGCTAAGACATTTTTATTCTTCTATATATAATGTAATAAAAATTTTGTCATTAAAAATATAAGTAAAAAACAATATTTATCTCTTCATTAATGGAAATAATCTTTATTTAGTATGAATGGTGGAGATTCTTTTAAGAGTGGGGGTTCCAACGTGTCTTGCATACTTGTCCAAGATTGTGTCAAAAAAAACCAGAACAAGATAAGTTTGTTCTCTCATGTAAAAATATTACCATTTAATAGAGAAAAACATTAAATAACAATATAGATGAATTCAATATTTTAATTAATGTTATTTTTACCACTAATCCCTCCAAAAGGATGAGAAATAAAAATTCAAAAAAGTGTGGATGATTTTTTACTTGTATTTTTATAGAAGTTGGTTGAAAATGTTAATTATACAATTAATATTTTAGGTATTTTAATGGGAGAGAGGATTCACTTACTCTAAAAGTAAGTTTTTTAAACTTATTCCACATCTTAGCCATTAATTCTAGAATTAAATCTATTCAGTAATTCAAACCATTAGATTTTCTAGAATTAATAATTAAGATGTTGAATGATTTTTTTAAACTTATTCTAGGAGTAAGTAAATAAGTTATCTCTCATTTAATGGAATATGTATATTAAACCAATCTAAAAATCTTCTTAAACATACAAAAGAAACACATCATTTTTTATATGGATAGGATGATTTTTAAGTTGAATACCTTAAAGAATATAGTATGTCAATTTTAATAATATATATTAGAATGGATAAGGTAGTTTAGTTATGGAGTCAATTCTATTTTTTTTATCTTAACCCAAATATGTAAAGCAATTTGGTAATAAATTTCCTCACATACAAACAAACTACTTAAGTGATTATTCTTGTCCATGTAAGATTAGGGATGTTCAAATCTAGATTGGTCCAAAAATAAAATTGAAACTTAATCCAAATTAGATTGAAATTGTGAAAATTAAATCTATTTGGATTGTGTTAGATTTTTTAAAAAAAAATTGATCAATCTCAATCGATTTTTATTCTAACTTTAAGATCCTGGCCGGACCGAAGTAATATGACAAAGTTCCAACTCTTGTTATTGTTATTGCTCTTGTTATTTGTTGTTTCTCTCGCTATCATATTGTTGTTGCTATTATTATGCTCATATTGTTAAAATTATGTTAATTTTGGTGTTGTTGAACATTTTTTATTGCTATTTTACTGTTGTTAGACACTTTTTCATGTGTTTTACACTATTTCTTTTTTTTACGCTTTAATATTTAATTATTCTTAATTTTAATTAAAATGTCAATCTTTTGAAAAAAATCAACCCAAACCGAACCATAAATAAATTATATATTTGGATCATATAATTTTTGGCCTAAAAATCATCCAAAGTGACCACAAACACTGCTGTACGACTACAACCATCACACTTGAATTTCCAGCCATAAAAGCATTTATTATATATTTTATGAGTTTATTATATTTTTGAAAAATATTATATGGAACCAAATACAGCAGCTATTGATTAATTCATAAGACTTTTCTTTTGGACTGAAATATATGGCAGGTCGACATCTCTTTTAGTACCCACATAAAATTTTCCCTTTGGGCTGTATTTTAAATCTTCAAATTGAGAGAAAGTGTTGCTATTTTAGTTCATTCTTGAAAGCTAATATTCTGATAGTTAAATATTTGTATGTGATATTATAAGTAAAAGTGTAAAACCCATCAGTTTAGGTTTGTTTGATAGTTAGATTTTAGAAGGGAATGAATGAAAAAAGAAGGTTTGAGAGTCATCTCATAAGTGTATTTCATGGCTCTCAAGCATTCCCTTTCTCTTCATTCCCTTCCAAAATCCAACTCCCAAACAAGCTTTTAGGGTTAGTTTGAGAGTTGAACTTTGAAGGGGAAAGAATGGAAAGAGAAGACTTGTGAGTCACCTCACAAATGTATTTTATGACTCTCAAACTTTCCATTTTCCTTCAAAATTCAACTCCCAAACTAATTCTCAATATCTAATATAATTAATTAGGATATGTTGATGTTTTTTAATTCAATGAATTAAAAAGTAGAATATGTTGATGTTTCTTAATTAGAATGTTCTCATTTTTTTTGTCAGATCTTTTTGTGAGCCTTAAGAGTGTCCTCTCTATGAATATATGGTAGGGGTGAGCATGGGTCGGGCAAGACTTATTGTTTACCTGGTCCTAAATGTTGGTTGTGTTAATTTTAAATCTGAACTCAGTCCTAGACTTGAAGCTAACCTGATATCAAATGTCGACTGTGCCAACCTTTAAATCCGAACGCATCTGATTAAATATAATGCATTCCCATTTTAGATAAAGTTTTCTCAATATTATTTATTATTATAATATATAATTGAGTGTAATATCTACGCATTGACACCATAAAGATTTATACACATCCAATGTAGCATCTACCATTCATTTGGATTACTTTTATTGCAGAGTCAATGATGATTGAAAATGAATAGTGAATGATACAATGACAATGTAAAAAACTATTACACTGCTGATGTATATATCTTTTTTTCTCTCTATATAATTTGACTTGTGATATCATGTATGTACATATTGTTAATCATGTATATATATTAAAAAATTAGACAGTCAATAATATTTTTCATCAAAGAGACCATTAATCGGTACACAATTGAATATACTTACAAATATGATAAATGAGTTACCATAAAACGAGTCAGGTCATGCTTGTCCATTGTCCGACTATAAATGACGTCCAAGTCTAACATTTAAATATGAACTCGATGGTAAACATGATAAGTGAGTAATAATGAATCATACTCACCCTGAATTATGGAGTAAGTAAGATGATGATGTTTCACATAAAAAGTCTAAAATGAGGAAAATAAAGATTAGGGATAAGGGTTGTGATTTAAATAAAAATATTAATCGAGGTAAAAAGAGATGATATTAAGTAGTGCTCGAGTAGTTTATGAAATATGGATTTATCACTTGTTAAACACAACCAATTAGTTTTGTCTTATTAAATAAGCTATATTTATTTGACTAACTTATAAGTTCATATGTTACCAAACACAAATTATATATTAAATATGAGCTTATAAAATCACATCTTATTTTTTTGGTGCTTAAAATCATATCTTATTGATATAACTTTTTTTTTATTAAACACCAATGTGTAATTATTTTTTGTCAAGTAACCAAACATACCCAACTTAATCATTAGATACTCTACAAGATAAACAATTTATAACAAGCATTAAGATGTCTATCATATAGACACACCAAAAGTAAATCGTATAATGGAAGTCTTCTATTATATTACAATGCGTTTGAAAAGATTATTAAGTATTTTATAAGATAATCAACTAATTAATTGGAAAAAATAAGTTATTTGATTATATTTGATAAATGAACTTATTTGAATAAGATGTTAGCCTATAAACTCGTATTTGATAACTAAATCGAAGTAATAAGATGTTAGCTTATAGACTTGTATTTGATAAGTAAATGGAAATAGCTTGTAGCTTATAAACCATAAACCACAAACCACATGATTTATCATTTGATAAGTAATCGGAGTAGCTTGTAGCTTATAAACTACAGACTCGTGATTTGATCCAATCATATAGCATATAATCTTTTATCTTTATAAGCTTTCAATTATCATTTGGAGAACTTAAACACCATATAGCTAACCTGAAAAACATGTGTGTCACGACATGGGATAACCTTCGTCATGATGTCTCTCCGGTGGGCAATGCCACCCAAGCAACTCCACAACAAAAAGACTGTTGAAGAAGGACAACACAATCATAGGGGCATATGATCGACCCAGACAAGATTAGCGGAGGACAAATAGTTTGGAAGGTACAGTTTGAAGATTTCTATCGTGTAGTAAAATATCATATAATAGAGAGAACTAGTTTGTTTTATCTTGTGGATGACACGACTTATAATATGTTTGAACATTTTATGATATTGTTGTAGATATCTTAAAAAAACAACTTAGTCGGTAACTCAACCTATAAACATAGCTATTATCATAAAAAACGAGAATAACACATATTTATATATATAAAAGGGTATAATGTCATATTTGAGAGCTTCTTCTTAATTTTATTCATCTTTTTGAAGTAGCAAATAAAAAATAAATCAACTCAAGTAAAATTCAATTCCAGCATATTCAATTCCAGCATATTTATATTGACATTAATGCAAGTGATCCAACCTTAAGCCAAACGCCTTTTATCTTGATTTGGATTATATTGGTAATCGAATCATACAATTAGATATAGATTAGATTCTGTTGTTATCGTAGATTCATATCTTCCTAAGTAACTTTTATCTTTCCTATTCAGAAACCATTTTTTATACTACTAAGTGTATCATTAAGAAATAATATATTTTTAGGGTGTATGACTGCTCTTTCCAACAAATATTACTCTCAGGAATAAACATTTTACCTTTTGGTCATCCTGATCTAGCGGAACCTTAAAACATTTGTATGCATATATAACTAAAAAGAAGCTTATTACAAGGAACACGCTTGTTATGCACGAACCTAACAAACTCCAATATCCCCTTTTGTCTCAAATGGAAAATCATAGAGAAAGCAAGAGTTGACAAAAGCAAGATGACCATTAACTCAGGGTGTGGATGCATTGCAAGATTAAGATCATGACAAAAGCATGGTTAGTTGTAATGCATGAAGAATCTTGTAGGACAAGGTGTCCATTGAGTATGATGAATCACAATCTTTAGTTATTAAAGTAATAATTGAAAAGGGTAGTTCATCTAGAGATGATAAGTATACACAACTTTATATACGGAATCTTACTGTTGTTTTAAAGTTCGCCCTTATATAATTGAAAAAGATAATAAAACCTTTACTATAATTATTTTCAATTTATTTTAAGTTTTGATTGATTATACCAAATAAAAATTACCCATGCAAGAATTACTCATGTATGGTGAGAAATGCTTGCATAAATCTGACATATACAAGCAGGTGGAACTATTTTGAATAGTTTAATTTGTGCAAAAATTTCTCTTGTAGTTATAACTCTTCAATTTTAAGCTCCAACACATTTTGAGCATCTACTTTTTATATATAGCTAGGTGGTGCAATATGGAGGGTGAGGATTGATGGTAATAGCAAATTAGTAGGTAGAATTTCAAATCAAGAAACTTTTCCCATTATGATTAATAAGTTAGCAACATTTATGGTGATCTGATAGTTAGGAGGAAAGATTTAAGGAATGAAGTGAAAAAAATTGTATGTGTGTTTGAGTCTTATACATAATAAATACTAATATTTTCTGATTAAAAAAATATATTACCTCTAACTGTGAAATGGAAGTGCTCTTATTGTGTCTATGTAAATGACTTATCAACAGCAACATCGATCATAAAGCACATTATGGATTTTATGCATTCCAGTGAAATAAAACCAATCTCTTATGATCTCCACATATTTTGTTCTAAAGTCTATTTCAATAGTCAGATCCCACCCATTATTCATAACTATGATCTATAAACATCAACATCATGACCAAATTTTTATCATGATATATCCATTTCATGTTACAATCTTGAAGGGGTGAGACAAACAAAATTGTTTTCAGTTCAATGTTGATGGGCACACTTGTACACTTTAATTGGTTGTCCTTAAGTGGGTTCTGCTGTTTGTCCTCTATGTGGTCATGTATATTAACATGACAAGATCTAAGTCAAACATTGTTTTTTTTTATTGTCAAATATTAGTATGTTTATATTTATTGTGGGTGAGATTTGAATCCATAATCTCCTTCACTCAAACTCTTCACTCTAACCCTTTGGATTCATATATCACTCTTCTTTGATCTCTCACTCACATTTGTAATTTTATAATGTTTTAATTTTTTATATAAATATATACACGATGATATTCATTATTTAATTTTGACATTGTTGTATCCAATTCTAAATATTAGAATCGGCACTGATTAGGTACTAGCTATTAGTCTCTTATGTTTATATTGTCAGGAAGGGTTTAGATTCACTGTTACCTTTGGTAAATTATGGCATCTTACTAGGAACCTTAATTAGCTAGAGGTGTGATCCAAACATATTTTATTTGAGCCAGGCACTGCTTTTGGTGTGCATTATTTTTTTACTTACTTTTTGTTTCATAGTGTCCATCAAATACACAACAGAAAAGTGATTAGTTTGGCTAACAATACATAATACAGGTTGTTTACTAATTGGGTAATCAATTAGTTAGCACCTCTAATTAGTAATCATGCATAATAAGTTGTCTGAAATTGGTGGAAAATAATATTCTCTAGTACTATAGATACAATTTGTTTTTTCACTTGCATATATTATAGGGTAAAAATGTTATATTATTATATTTAAAGGATAAATATTTCATAATTTTCTGTTTTTTATATCGTTTGTGATGTATTCTTTTTTCTACTACTCCAGACAATCATAACTCGATGTTTGTGTGCAAACATCATTTTCCATTTACTCTCATACTTTTATGTGGTATGATTATGGCTAGCAATGGGACAGGCAAGATTAATAGTTACCCGTGCTCATATTAGCAGATATTCTATAAATTTTCAAGTTTAAGTATATCTTATATATTTTGTAATAGTTATATATATATAAATAAATATTATATAATAATATATGTGTATGAAAATTTATCAACGTATAGTTCAATTATTAAAGTTCATTGTATAATAATATAAGTATAATATAATCTTAAAATATGACAAAATTATGTTATATAAAATATTTAATTAAAAATTAAATTAAATTACATATATACATGTGGGCTAGTATCATAATATTTATACTCAACAATAAAATATTATTGCAAATATCTGGTATTTATTATGTGTATTTCCATGTCTAATATTTATATCATTCCTAGATATGATCTTTGAATAATAATTAATTAATGCACTATAAACTTGAGCATGAATATATTTGATACGCACAAAAAAGGGGAAGATGTTAATCATCTTCTTTTTAAATATGTAATACACAATGATTAGATAGTGGATACTGCTCTAAATGTAACCTTCCTAAGCTGCAACCCTGCATAAAGCATGTAATGCCTATAAATCTTTCATGGGAACAGTGTCTAATAATCACAGGTAATGTAATATTCTTGTGCCCAGCACCTAACTCCTTATTAAAATTATTTTGAAGTTATATATCATTTTTATAATCAAATTAGTTAGAATGTAATATATATGCATCATTCGTATAAATATTTATATATATTCAATATATTATTAATTATTTATTTGTATTACTTTTTTTAAGAGTTAATTATAATCGAAAATGAATTGCAGATAATAGACTGACAGTATATAAAACTCGTACATTATTAATTCATGTATCTTCCCCCTCTCAATTAGTTAATAGAGTTGTGTGAATATTGTCAAATTAGTTAATAGACTTGTTTGATATGAAGTGAGTGTGGGGATTAGAATTCCAAGAAGTATAGTTTGAACCTTTTTTTATTCTCTTTCTCTCTCCTTGTAAGGACTACTGAACCTTCCCTTGGAAAAAAGTATTTTAAAGTTATTTTAAGATTTTGATTAATGATGAATAAGCATGTGGTCATGCAAGAATTACTCGTGTGATGCAAGCTTATTAAACTAATTGATTCTTGGAGTTAAGCTTTGGCAGTATATATACGTGCATGGGATTTCTTTTCAAATAGGTTGTATGTTGTATCCCATATACAAATCTTATTTTCTAGAACGTTTAGTTGGAATAAGCATTTTCTCCATTAATGGAGGGGCAAACACATAATTTTATATATATTTTTAATGACAAATGTGTTATTATATTGTATATAAAATAATAAAAAGGTTCTACCATATTATTATTTCCTTTGTTTTTTATGGTATTTATTTCTTCATTAACAGAGAGGATCCTTACTAATTTAGTTCATATCCTCTTTATTTTATAATCGGTGGTATGAAGGGTAAGACTTCTCTATTCTCATCTTTTAAATATGGTCAAGATCCCAATTACATGCTCAATAAAACTTGAAACTTACATTAAAAAGGAATGGTAACAAATGATGTCCAAAAACACCATCTAAGAATTCAAAAAGAAAAAACTTTACATTAAAAACCGAATATTTAATATTTTAAAATAACGTTATGATTTTTTAGTTTAAATCTTTCAAACCTATGCATAAGTAGCGGCAGATCTTACTTTAAAATTTAGGAGAAGTAATAATATTTAATTAAAATTATTTGATTAAAAATAATATATATATATAATTGTTGCAACGTTTCAAGACAATATATTAATTCTAGAATAAATACTCATTTTGTTCCCTCATCTTTTTCAACCTTACTACTATGGAAACTATTTTGAGATTTTTAATTTTTGAGAGATCAATTTGATAAGGTCAAAAAACATGAGAGACTAAAATAAATATTTGCTCTTAATTCTAAATAACATCAATTAACAATTGAAGATGTTAAAAAAATATGCATTCATTTAAAGTGTCACTTTTCGTATTTTTAAATACTTAAACTCATCGATAATTGACCAGGTGTAAAAATTTCAGTTATATCATTTTCAATATAAATCATACATTTTCAATAAAAAATTCATCTTGATTAATGATTGAATCAATATACTATAATAAAAATTTATAATATATCAACAATATCTATTACTGCATCTGATACTACAATATTAATTTATCAATTGAGGAAATAAGAATATTGCATAAAGAAAATATTAGTGAAAATTACTTACAAACACCGTATGAATTCATGAGTAATGAAGAGAATCATGTAATAATTTTTTTTATAATAAAAGCACATTAAGAAACGCACTCTCAAAGATACAATCTTGATTTTTTTGTTGTTGTTACAAGCCTATAATGTTGTATGGCTTTATTACAATATGAATAGAATAATAGAATTATTTGACAGGCATATGGGCCATCCAAAATTAATAAATTAGGTTTTAATTTAAACATTTACGTGTAGAGTAAAATAAATATTTTAATAAATTATGCAAGATAAATATATTAAAAAAAATTACCAAAATGATTCAGGGCAGTTACCCCCACCTTCTCCTCAAAAGATTAGTCCCAGTGTATAAGTAACTGATCAGGTCAATGTATGTAACTATCCATTCTAATAAATATCTATCTTACTATATCATTACTTCGTTGGTTCATGTTATGATTTCTAATAAAAAATTATATTTTAAATTCTTAAATAATACCCTCAAAGTATACATGAGAGGGAATACTAAAACTGAAAGCAGTGAACTCAAAAAGTATATTTAGATCCATATCTCTTCCCTTCAAATAAAGTTATTGTATTAGGCACTTTCTAGATCCAAAGTATATTTAGATCCAAAGTATTTTTGAAAAGTTGAGATTTCATGTGGTTAAAAATATTTGTCACTTTCTATATACAATTGATGACTTGTCTAAGTGTATTGTGCCATATGTCATTTGTCACTAGCTACATGACTCATGAGGAATGGACGTTGTAGCCTTATAGGTTAGCTTCATGAACTAACAATAATGAACAATTAATTAATGTGCAATGTGAACCATGAAATAAAACATTAAACAAATATTGACAATGAAATAATAGCTCTTAATGGAAGACAGAAATCTAGCCACAAAAATATAATGTATGTGGGAGTGAGTACCCACCAGCTATCTTCTCAGTTAGGTCACTTCTATACTTTATAAACAAATTTGTTTCACTTTATATATATATAAATAAATGTATTAGAGACATCATATTCATCCTTAAAGGCAGAGAATAAAAATTTATTATAAAGAATTTGTTAATTGAATAAGTTTCATGTTATTGCAGCGATAACAACTACTAACTGCATGGTTGACAGTTGTTAATATACAATTTTCAATTCTCAAACTTTTTGTGTGTAAGAGGTAATGTTAGGTTAAAAATTTAGAGTGTGCTGTGGATCTTCTCTAACATATGTCCAAAATGTAATGCAAACAAATTAATAAATTTCATCTAAATGGAACTTTTTGAAGTATAGTCTACTACTCTTATTCTTCTAATGAAATCTCATTCCTTCTTCTCATGTTTGGAATATAAATTGTCTCCTTTAAGTATTAATATTATGACATGGATCTTATTTTTTTTAAATTTCAAAATATTTTTATGAAAATTGATTAATGAGGACAAATATCATAATTTTAATAATTATGAAAGAATTTTTCCACTGAGAAAATATTTTATTATCATCAGAAAATCAATCCATCAATGTGGCCAATAATTATTTAATTTCTTATCATTGACTGCAAATCATATCTATATATATCAGACACAAAATAATATATTCTTACATTTGCTAATTTCTAATCCGACTCAGAAAATCTTAGGTGCTCTCGAAGTATGAAAATTTAAGCATCTAAAAGTTTTCAATCTGATTTTGGATTAAATTTAAGCAACCAAGAAGTTGCTGATCTTCAAAGTCAACTATGCACACAAATCATCCTACCATATTTATACTTTTCCCTAATTTAAATTATCCTATCTATATATAGCATTGCTATTTCAGAATGGTTAACATACTAAATAGGCATATGTATTGTACAAGATATTTTGATATTTTTAGATAATTTTATTTTATCTATTTCTAATTATTTTATATTTTTTCATATCTACCTATTTTAGTATGTGTGTAGATATATATATGCAACTAATATAAGATAGGTAAAATCGTGATCCTACTTATTAAATCATATGATCTTACAATTCTTGACCACTAGTTTGTGCTGATCTCAATCTTGAGCGCACCTCGGTGGGACTGGGTGGGATCCGTCGTGCATAAAATTGGTGGAATTGACGAGCCCACTACTCCCTAAACCTCTCCGATTTTCTGCTTGGAACCTCCCTCACACACTCCAAGTCTCTTCTTCACTTCATCTCTATCTCAGTGTGAGATTCTACACTTTCAGCTATAGTTGTGGATAGAGAAGAAGCTAACCGGGTTATGTATGACACACTTTGTTGAAAACCTTAATTTTTTATGAGTGTAATATTTATGTACTGTTAGTGAAAATAATTATACACAGTCAATATATTATTTATCATTTATTTATATTATTTTTTCTAAAAGTCAATAATAATTAAACATGAATAATAAATGATGCACCAACAATATATCTTTCTATTTCTTTTTATTTATAAAAAGCATCTTATGCACTCATTCTTTTAAGCCCAATGTTTTTTAACTTATAAGCGTGAAACCTTATTTTTTAAGATCTTGTGAATTCTGTTACCATTCTACATTTATAATTTTTGATGGTCCTTCTTGTCATAATAAAATCTTGATTTTAACCGCCTAGTATACATGTGCTTCCTAGCATCCTATACCTTTGCCTTTGACAAACATTCCAAGGTAGCAATAATTGGCACAATAGCACTACGGTACATTTACATGCTACAACAATCTCTTGCACAAGCAATGGAAAATGCCGTAAGTGACTGATCATATGATGAATGTTTTGTCTCTAGCTATGCCATCTAGTTGAAGGAACTTGAAAAGCATTAATTAACAACTTTATATACTTTGATTCATTCTCTGCAATTAAGGACATCAAATATGTACCAGAAAAAAGAGGAAAGTGGGGTATATAGGAGTTCCTGAAACAACTGAAACTCTTATACAAACAAGCAAAGAGCTTTCTTCACGGCTTCACTGCATTAAAATTCAGATGTAACACTTTGTGGTCCTGCATGAAGCTTTTCCACCCCACCATTGTAATTACTATAAATAAATAACTATTGCATGAGCAATCAAGGATGAATAAGAGGTAGGTGCCATAATGGGAGAGTGACAATCACACAATACAAAAATGTCATTTTGCTAATTCTTCAAGTAAACATGGGTTTCATCATCATAAGGTTGGGCCAGTTTTCTTTGCTTTTTGTTGCAAATCTTTCATTGCTTTTTGCTTTATGGGATTTGTATGGCATTGAATTGTTTTAAAAAGGCATGTACAATTAGACTTTGGAAGAATGTGAGTTGTTTTAACTTAAATTAAGATCTCCATATTAAACTTTCAGGAATATAAATATATTAAATACTTAACCAGAAGATCTCTTTCCCTTGTATTATCCTACTTGAATTCAGATTAGTCAATATTGTCTGATTTTTAGGAACATATCTATTATTTCATATCTTCACCCATATGACGTGTAGGCTCATTGATAATGAAGCAAAAACAGTTATAATATTAAATTTTTCAATTTTTAATCAATTTGTCATATTTTTATTGACTTATGACAGTATATGATACATAATCTGATAAAACAAATCTCTATTCTTCTTAGAATCCGCAGAGGAGAATGAACTTGAAATGTGTGAAAACATTCTCTTTGAATTGAATGGAATAAATTACAAAATACACTAAACTACTATATATAGTAATCAGTAGGAACCTTAATTAGCTAGAGGTGTGATCCAAACATATTTTATTTGAGCCAGGCACTGCTTTTGGTGTGCATTATTTTTTTACTTACTTTTTGTTTCATAGTGTCCATCAAATACACAACAGAAAAGTGATTAGTTTGGCTAACAATACATAATACAGGTTGTTTACTAATTGGGTAATCAATTAGTTAGCACCTCTAATTAGTAATCATGCATAATAAGTTGTCTGAAATTGGTGGAAAATAATATTCTCTAGTACTATAGATACAATTTGTTTTTTCACTTGCATATATTATAGGGTAAAAATGTTATATTATTATATTTAAAGGATAAATATTTCATAATTTTCTGTTTTTTATATCGTTTGTGATGTATTCTTTTTTCTACTACTCCAGACAATCATAACTCGATGTTTGTGTGCAAACATCATTTTCCATTTACTCTCATACTTTTATGTGGTATGATTATGGCTAGCAATGGGACAGGCAAGATTAATAGTTACCCGTGCTCATATTAGCAGATATTCTATAAATTTTCAAGTTTAAGTATATCTTATATATTTTGTAATAGTTATATATATATAAATAAATATTATATAATAATATATGTGTATGAAAATTTATCAACGTATAGTTCAATTATTAAAGTTCATTGTATAATAATATAAGTATAATATAATCTTAAAATATGACAAAATTATGTTATATAAAATATTTAATTAAAAATTAAATTAAATTACATATATACATGTGGGCTAGTATCATAATATTTATACTCAACAATAAAATATTATTGCAAATATCTGGTATTTATTATGTGTATTTCCATGTCTAATATTTATATCATTCCTAGATATGATCTTTGAATAATAATTAATTAATGCACTATAAACTTGAGCATGAATATATTTGATACGCACAAAAAAGGGGAAGATGTTAATCATCTTCTTTTTAAATATGTAATACACAATGATTAGATAGTGGATACTGCTCTAAATGTAACCTTCCTAAGCTGCAACCCTGCATAAAGCATGTAATGCCTATAAATCTTTCATGGGAACAGTGTCTAATAATCACAGGTAATGTAATATTCTTGTGCCCAGCACCTAACTCCTTATTAAAATTATTTTGAAGTTATATATCATTTTTATAATCAAATTAGTTAGAATGTAATATATATGCATCATTCGTATAAATATTTATATATATTCAATATATTATTAATTATTTATTTGTATTACTTTTTTTAAGAGTTAATTATAATCGAAAATGAATTGCAGATAATAGACTGACAGTATATAAAACTCGTACATTATTAATTCATGTATCTTCCCCCTCTCAATTAGTTAATAGAGTTGTGTGAATATTGTCAAATTAGTTAATAGACTTGTTTGATATGAAGTGAGTGTGGGGATTAGAATTCCAAGAAGTATAGTTTGAACCTTTTTTTATTCTCTTTCTCTCTCCTTGTAAGGACTACTGAACCTTCCCTTGGAAAAAAGTATTTTAAAGTTATTTTAAGATTTTGATTAATGATGAATAAGCATGTGGTCATGCAAGAATTACTCGTGTGATGCAAGCTTATTAAACTAATTGATTCTTGGAGTTAAGCTTTGGCAGTATATATACGTGCATGGGATTTCTTTTCAAATAGGTTGTATGTTGTATCCCATATACAAATCTTATTTTCTAGAACGTTTAGTTGGAATAAGCATTTTCTCCATTAATGGAGGGGCAAACACATAATTTTATATATATTTTTAATGACAAATGTGTTATTATATTGTATATAAAATAATAAAAAGGTTCTACCATATTATTATTTCCTTTGTTTTTTATGGTATTTATTTCTTCATTAACAGAGAGGATCCTTACTAATTTAGTTCATATCCTCTTTAT
Source organism: Lupinus angustifolius (assembly GCF_001865875.1). Taxonomy (NCBI): domain Eukaryota; kingdom Viridiplantae; phylum Streptophyta; class Magnoliopsida; order Fabales; family Fabaceae; genus Lupinus; species Lupinus angustifolius. The sequence goes on from NC_032026.1 coordinate 6,025,308, forward strand.
TTTATAATCGGTGGTATGAAGGGTAAGACTTCTCTATTCTCATCTTTTAAATATGGTCAAGATCCCAATTACATGCTCAATAAAACTTGAAACTTACATTAAAAAGGAATGGTAACAAATGATGTCCAAAAACACCATCTAAGAATTCAAAAAGAAAAAACTTTACATTAAAAACCGAATATTTAATATTTTAAAATAACGTTATGATTTTTTAGTTTAAATCTTTCAAACCTATGCATAAGTAGCGGCAGATCTTACTTTAAAATTTAGGAGAAGTAATAATATTTAATTAAAATTATTTGATTAAAAATAATATATATATATAATTGTTGCAACGTTTCAAGACAATATATTAATTCTAGAATAAATACTCATTTTGTTCCCTCATCTTTTTCAACCTTACTACTATGGAAACTATTTTGAGATTTTTAATTTTTGAGAGATCAATTTGATAAGGTCAAAAAACATGAGAGACTAAAATAAATATTTGCTCTTAATTCTAAATAACATCAATTAACAATTGAAGATGTTAAAAAAATATGCATTCATTTAAAGTGTCACTTTTCGTATTTTTAAATACTTAAACTCATCGATAATTGACCAGGTGTAAAAATTTCAGTTATATCATTTTCAATATAAATCATACATTTTCAATAAAAAATTCATCTTGATTAATGATTGAATCAATATACTATAATAAAAATTTATAATATATCAACAATATCTATTACTGCATCTGATACTACAATATTAATTTATCAATTGAGGAAATAAGAATATTGCATAAAGAAAATATTAGTGAAAATTACTTACAAACACCGTATGAATTCATGAGTAATGAAGAGAATCATGTAATAATTTTTTTTATAATAAAAGCACATTAAGAAACGCACTCTCAAAGATACAATCTTGATTTTTTTGTTGTTGTTACAAGCCTATAATGTTGTATGGCTTTATTACAATATGAATAGAATAATAGAATTATTTGACAGGCATATGGGCCATCCAAAATTAATAAATTAGGTTTTAATTTAAACATTTACGTGTAGAGTAAAATAAATATTTTAATAAATTATGCAAGATAAATATATTAAAAAAAATTACCAAAATGATTCAGGGCAGTTACCCCCACCTTCTCCTCAAAAGATTAGTCCCAGTGTATAAGTAACTGATCAGGTCAATGTATGTAACTATCCATTCTAATAAATATCTATCTTACTATATCATTACTTCGTTGGTTCATGTTATGATTTCTAATAAAAAATTATATTTTAAATTCTTAAATAATACCCTCAAAGTATACATGAGAGGGAATACTAAAACTGAAAGCAGTGAACTCAAAAAGTATATTTAGATCCATATCTCTTCCCTTCAAATAAAGTTATTGTATTAGGCACTTTCTAGATCCAAAGTATATTTAGATCCAAAGTATTTTTGAAAAGTTGAGATTTCATGTGGTTAAAAATATTTGTCACTTTCTATATACAATTGATGACTTGTCTAAGTGTATTGTGCCATATGTCATTTGTCACTAGCTACATGACTCATGAGGAATGGACGTTGTAGCCTTATAGGTTAGCTTCATGAACTAACAATAATGAACAATTAATTAATGTGCAATGTGAACCATGAAATAAAACATTAAACAAATATTGACAATGAAATAATAGCTCTTAATGGAAGACAGAAATCTAGCCACAAAAATATAATGTATGTGGGAGTGAGTACCCACCAGCTATCTTCTCAGTTAGGTCACTTCTATACTTTATAAACAAATTTGTTTCACTTTATATATATATAAATAAATGTATTAGAGACATCATATTCATCCTTAAAGGCAGAGAATAAAAATTTATTATAAAGAATTTGTTAATTGAATAAGTTTCATGTTATTGCAGCGATAACAACTACTAACTGCATGGTTGACAGTTGTTAATATACAATTTTCAATTCTCAAACTTTTTGTGTGTAAGAGGTAATGTTAGGTTAAAAATTTAGAGTGTGCTGTGGATCTTCTCTAACATATGTCCAAAATGTAATGCAAACAAATTAATAAATTTCATCTAAATGGAACTTTTTGAAGTATAGTCTACTACTCTTATTCTTCTAATGAAATCTCATTCCTTCTTCTCATGTTTGGAATATAAATTGTCTCCTTTAAGTATTAATATTATGACATGGATCTTATTTTTTTTAAATTTCAAAATATTTTTATGAAAATTGATTAATGAGGACAAATATCATAATTTTAATAATTATGAAAGAATTTTTCCACTGAGAAAATATTTTATTATCATCAGAAAATCAATCCATCAATGTGGCCAATAATTATTTAATTTCTTATCATTGACTGCAAATCATATCTATATATATCAGACACAAAATAATATATTCTTACATTTGCTAATTTCTAATCCGACTCAGAAAATCTTAGGTGCTCTCGAAGTATGAAAATTTAAGCATCTAAAAGTTTTCAATCTGATTTTGGATTAAATTTAAGCAACCAAGAAGTTGCTGATCTTCAAAGTCAACTATGCACACAAATCATCCTACCATATTTATACTTTTCCCTAATTTAAATTATCCTATCTATATATAGCATTGCTATTTCAGAATGGTTAACATACTAAATAGGCATATGTATTGTACAAGATATTTTGATATTTTTAGATAATTTTATTTTATCTATTTCTAATTATTTTATATTTTTTCATATCTACCTATTTTAGTATGTGTGTAGATATATATATGCAACTAATATAAGATAGGTAAAATCGTGATCCTACTTATTAAATCATATGATCTTACAATTCTTGACCACTAGTTTGTGCTGATCTCAATCTTGAGCGCACCTCGGTGGGACTGGGTGGGATCCGTCGTGCATAAAATTGGTGGAATTGACGAGCCCACTACTCCCTAAACCTCTCCGATTTTCTGCTTGGAACCTCCCTCACACACTCCAAGTCTCTTCTTCACTTCATCTCTATCTCAGTGTGAGATTCTACACTTTCAGCTATAGTTGTGGATAGAGAAGAAGCTAACCGGGTTATGTATGACACACTTTGTTGAAAACCTTAATTTTTTATGAGTGTAATATTTATGTACTGTTAGTGAAAATAATTATACACAGTCAATATATTATTTATCATTTATTTATATTATTTTTTCTAAAAGTCAATAATAATTAAACATGAATAATAAATGATGCACCAACAATATATCTTTCTATTTCTTTTTATTTATAAAAAGCATCTTATGCACTCATTCTTTTAAGCCCAATGTTTTTTAACTTATAAGCGTGAAACCTTATTTTTTAAGATCTTGTGAATTCTGTTACCATTCTACATTTATAATTTTTGATGGTCCTTCTTGTCATAATAAAATCTTGATTTTAACCGCCTAGTATACATGTGCTTCCTAGCATCCTATACCTTTGCCTTTGACAAACATTCCAAGGTAGCAATAATTGGCACAATAGCACTACGGTACATTTACATGCTACAACAATCTCTTGCACAAGCAATGGAAAATGCCGTAAGTGACTGATCATATGATGAATGTTTTGTCTCTAGCTATGCCATCTAGTTGAAGGAACTTGAAAAGCATTAATTAACAACTTTATATACTTTGATTCATTCTCTGCAATTAAGGACATCAAATATGTACCAGAAAAAAGAGGAAAGTGGGGTATATAGGAGTTCCTGAAACAACTGAAACTCTTATACAAACAAGCAAAGAGCTTTCTTCACGGCTTCACTGCATTAAAATTCAGATGTAACACTTTGTGGTCCTGCATGAAGCTTTTCCACCCCACCATTGTAATTACTATAAATAAATAACTATTGCATGAGCAATCAAGGATGAATAAGAGGTAGGTGCCATAATGGGAGAGTGACAATCACACAATACAAAAATGTCATTTTGCTAATTCTTCAAGTAAACATGGGTTTCATCATCATAAGGTTGGGCCAGTTTTCTTTGCTTTTTGTTGCAAATCTTTCATTGCTTTTTGCTTTATGGGATTTGTATGGCATTGAATTGTTTTAAAAAGGCATGTACAATTAGACTTTGGAAGAATGTGAGTTGTTTTAACTTAAATTAAGATCTCCATATTAAACTTTCAGGAATATAAATATATTAAATACTTAACCAGAAGATCTCTTTCCCTTGTATTATCCTACTTGAATTCAGATTAGTCAATATTGTCTGATTTTTAGGAACATATCTATTATTTCATATCTTCACCCATATGACGTGTAGGCTCATTGATAATGAAGCAAAAACAGTTATAATATTAAATTTTTCAATTTTTAATCAATTTGTCATATTTTTATTGACTTATGACAGTATATGATACATAATCTGATAAAACAAATCTCTATTCTTCTTAGAATCCGCAGAGGAGAATGAACTTGAAATGTGTGAAAACATTCTCTTTGAATTGAATGGAATAAATTACAAAATACACTAAACTACTATATATAGTAATCAGTTAAATAACCACCCTAACAACTTTCCACAAATAGAATAAGCTTAAACTAATCCATCCCTTAAGGAGGATAGCTACAATCATAAACCAAACACACAATCAACACCAATCAAGCTTATAAACCAACATCCCCCTCAAGTTGGGTGGTGAAGAGAACACAAACCCAACTTGGAAACAAAGAATTGAAAGGATGCATAGGGCAAAGGTTTGGTGAAAGCATCTCCCAACTAATTAGAAGAAGCAATTGGAAGGAGATGAATGAGGCTATACTAAATCTTCTCACGTACAACATGACAATCCACTTCAATGTGATTGGATCTCTCATAAAAAACAAGGTTGTGTGCTAGATAGATGGCCAACTTGTTGTCACAGTAGGCAAATGTAGGATTTAGCGAGGGAATATGCAAATCAATAAACAAGTAGTTGAGCCACTGCATTTCACAAGCAAGGTTACCCAATGCTCTATACTCTGCCTCAAAAGAGGACCTACTGACTATATACTACTTCTTGGAGTTCTAGGAAATAAGAGAGGAACCAAGAAAGATACAGAAGCCTGTGATGGATCTCATAGTGTCCAAACAACAGGCACAATATGAATAAGAAAAACTAGCAAGCTTAAGGGCTAAGGTGGAAGAGAAGAAGAGCCCTTGAGCAGGTGATGATTTCACATAATGAAGCACCTTTAAAGCTACCTTATAGGGCACAATCATAGGTTTACACATAAAGAGGCTAAGTTATTGAACTACGCAGGCTATGTCAGGCCTGGAAATAGTGAGGTATAACAACCTCCCTACACGCCTCTTGTAACTCAGAACATCAGGAAAAAGGCTCATCTTGTTCAAGCTGCAATTTAAGTAAAAGATCAAAAGGAATATTGGTACGCTTGGCAGCCAAGGAACCTGAATCCTCAAGAAATGCTAAGTCATATCTTCTCTGATTTAAGTGAATACCATCATTTCTCCTAGCAATTTCAAGACCTAGAAAGAACCTGAGTGGGCCTAGCTCCTTGATTTTGAAGGTTTGATCAAGAAATTGCTTAACTAGCTGGATTTCAGCAAGGTTATCTCCAACTAATATCATGTCATCCACATACACCAATATTGCAGTAAAGGAGGTGGAACTGGACTTAGCTAAAAGAGCTTGATATGCTTGTGAGTTTGAATACCCTAAGGAGATCAGGTAGATGATAGAGTAGTGTGTCACTCACTACTTGCTTGTTTCAAGCCATAAAGAGACTTGTGAAGCTTACAAACCTAATGAGGATTGTCAAGGGAGAGACCAGGAATAGGAGACATGTAAACCTCTTCATGAAGAAAAACATTATTTACATCAAGTTTATCCAAAAACCAAGACTTGATGGCAGCCAAAGCTAAGATAGTGCTAATAGTGGTGATTTTAACCACAGGAGAAAAGGTGTCAAAGAAATCCACGCCCTCCAACTGAGTGTAACCCTTTGCAACCAACTTGGCTTTATACTTCTCAAGAGTTCCATCGGCATAGACCTTGGTTTTGTACACCCACTTGCAGCCTATGGGAAATTTACCAGGTGGAAGGGAAACCAATGATGAAGTGTTATTCTGACTTAAGGCTAGCAACTCAGAATCCATAGCCTTTCTCTAGTTATCCAACTTAGCAGCTTGTTTATAAGTAGTTGGATCAGGTATACTAGATATTGTGAGTCAAAATCTCTTGTAGTCAAGAGAACATCTGATGTAATCCATAACAGAAGACAAAGGATAAAGGACCTTAGAAGATTGTGTGGTGGTGGCAACAATATGAGCAAGATTGTAGTGATAATCTTGCAAATCATAATGATGTCTTTTTGTCTCATGGACTGTATGAGAGGAAGACTAGAATAAGGATGTGTATGTGACTCAGAAGATGGAGTAGGAGACTGAGATGATATGTGTGATTCAGAATATGTGTTTGACTCAAACAAGGGAATTGTGCTGGACTAAGGTGGGGGAAGTTTGTTTGACTCAAGAGGAGAATGACCAGAAACTAGAGGAACGAGAGAAATGGATGACTCATGTGTAGGTGTTAAGGGACTAGATGGGGAAGGAGACAAGGGAAATAAATTTTGATAGAATATAACATCTCTCGATAGAAAAATGTCATTAGAGACCAGGTCATAAAGAATAAAGCCCTTAGTCCCATCTTTATAGCCTAGAAACATATACTTTCTAGCCTTTGGGTCAAGCTTACCCCTCCCTGCAGCAAGGGTGCTATCATAAGCCAAACAACCAAAAACTTATAATGACTCTAAGCTAGGTAATGATCCAACAGAGGACTATGCCTAAGGTAGATATAGTTGAATTCTATAAGCTTTGTTATGATTAGAATAACCACAAAATATTCCTATGTTCACTTTTAAATCAAATTTACTTAAAAGTTATTTTCCATTATTCAAAATGAAACGTTTGCATCCAAAAACATGAAAATGAGAAATATTTGGTTTTCGGCCTTTAAAAAGTTCATAGGGGTTTTTCTTAAGAATATACTTCAAAATTATTCTATTCATAACACATCAAGTGGTATGAACTGCATCCACCCAAAAGTACTTCGGCACTTTGCTCTCATTCAACATGATTCTAGCTAACTCCTCAAGAACTCTATTTTTCCTTTCAACAACTTCATTTTGTTCAGGAGTTCTAAGTGCGGAGTATTGGTGTTCAATACCATGTTTTTCATAAAACTTATCAAATTTGTGCTTTTCAAATTCACCACCATGATCTAGAAGAAATCAATAAATTTTAATTAGGTGATGACTTAATGTGCCTAAAACACTTGATGTTCAAGTTCCATTGATGTCCATATGTCCTTAGGCACACCTACAAAACAACGTTTACTTGCTAGTACAAGGTAAGAAGATTACATTTCAAATTACAACAACAAAGAACTAGCCACCCATCCTTACCATTACAACACTCTGATCATGAGAAATACAAGAAATTCTAGATCTAAAATCGTTCCCGCGACTTCTCTCTTCCTCTCTAGTGTTTCTCTGTCTAAAATCGTGTGAAAAAGCTTGAAAAATGGTTGGATCACTCCTCTTTTCTTTTTCGTAATCGCCTATATTTGTTCCAAACTTTTGGTCTCTCGCTCGAGCTAGAGATTCTCACTCGAGCGAGAGAGCAAATTTCAGCATTTAGAAAATATTCTAGCTTGAGCGACAGATCTTTCGCTTGAGTGATAGATCTCTTGCTCGAGCGATAGATCTCTCGCTTGAGCGAGAGAATCAGAGTTTTGAACCTGTCTTTCTCGCTTGAGTGAGGTGCTATTGCTTGGGCGAGAAAGACACAGAAACTTTGACATCCAAAAGTGGGAATTGTCGCTTGAGCGAGGGACAAGCGGTGATTTAAGCATTTTTCCTTTAATTAGCAATTGTCGCTTAGGCTAGGGATCCAGAGATTCTTTTACGCAGATTCCTTCAATTTCCATCTTTTCTACTCCTCATTCTCCTGCAATTGGCACAAAAACATGTAAGGTCCTTCAACATGATTAATCACACTAGATTCTTTAGATTTGTGCATGAATTTCATCATAACTATACCATAACTGCCCAAAAATTATATGAATTTCCTTCACGACATTGCACTTAATAAACTAACAACCATTTGATGAATATCACAATATCATAGATGAATATGAGATAGAAAATGAAAATCTTTGAAAACAATCAATGCTTGAAAGTAAAGCTCCTTCAAAGATTCACAAAACTATCTCTTCTCACATAAAAGTTTCTATCACTTTTTTTCAGAAAAAACACTCTTGAAAATCCGTGTATAAATTTTGCTTCAAGTTCATGTATGTCAAAAAAATTTCCATGGGAAAGGATGGTGAAATAACCTTCAATTTCAAATTGTTTTCTGGTGGGGATAATCAATTATGTTACTACTTAAGCAATTAATGTTTCTTTAAAATGTCCAAGATTCCAAAACAGAAAATGACTTAATAAATTAACCATGTTCTGAATTGATTAATAGTTTCTCATTTGCAAAGATTTAATCGATTAACCAATGTCTTAATTGATTAACAATTTTCTGAAATGACTTAGTTAATATTCCATGAACCTCTAACATGAGTGATTGATGCATGATTTCAAAAATGATATAAGTTTTAATTCATCAAAATCATGTATTTATGCTAAATGCACCTAAATCGTGTAATGGATGAAAATCTCTTATGCATTATGCTCATACTCTAATATGTGAGATTTATCATTAGGTTCACCAAACTTAGGCTCTATTCATTCAAAACATTTTAGTGCCTACAATAAAAAGTTACTCTAGCTTTGTTGATCCTTATGAAGATTGAACTTGAGTCTTCATGTTGTTGTAGTTGATTTGTCCTTATCCATAGTCTATAAACTTTGAGTTTTGTCTTCATCAAAATCATGTTCTTGCATACTTGCATTCACTAGAAACATGCACATATTCTTCCATTGTTAAAGTTCTCTTATTAAATATTCTAAAAGCTTTACTTGTAAGAGAATAACCAATAAAGATTTTTTTATCTGCTTTTGCATCAAACTTACCAAGATTATCCTTTCCAGTATTAAGAACAAAGCACTTACAACCAAACACATGCAACTGCGTTTGCCCAAAAGTATTTTAGGAGATTAGTCTCATTCGACATAGTACGACTCAGTTCTTCCAAAGATCGATTCTTTCTCTCTATAATACCATTTTGTTGTGGTATTCTAGGAGTAGAGAAATTATGAGTGATTCTAAGTTCATCACAACATTCCTTAAAATAAGTGTTTTTAAATTCTTCCTCATGGTCACTTCTTATAGTAGCGATTTTTAAGGACTTCTCATTTTGAAATTTATTAGCATATTTGCTAAAGGTATTAAACGCCTCATTCCTGTGTACCAAGAATATAGTCCAAGTATAATGAGAAGAATCGTCTACTATAACAAGAGCGTAGTAATTGTCACCAAAACTTCTAGTCTAAGAAGGGCTAAATAAGTCCATGTGTAACAACTGCAATGGTCTATCGGATGAAACCATATATTTTGGTTTAAAAGATGTTTATTTCTTACCCTTTTAACATGCATCACATAGCTTGTCTTTAACAAACTTCATATTAGGGAAGGCAACAACAAGATCTTTCTTTATCAGTTCATTCAAATGATTCATATAAATATGAGCTATTCTCCTATGTCAAAGCCATGCATAATTACCATGTCCTTGATGATGCATTTGTCGAGGTAGAAAGCCACGTGAAACCCCTTGTCACATAGTTGACTGATACTTAACAGATTGTGCTCGAGTCCTTCAACATATAGAACTCCTTCTATTGTGGTAGAAGGTGGCTTTCCAACATGGCCTACTCCAAGAATTTTTCATTTGTTATTATCCCCATATGTGAGATGGCCTTTGTCTCCCAGAGTCAGGGCAAAGAACTTGCTTTTATCGCTCTCATGTGTTTTGAGCAGCTGCTATCTAAATACCATAAATCATTGGCTAATCCCAAGCATTCCTGCAAAACCGGTTAAGCTATGTTAGGTCTATTTGATTTGGGTCCTAGAGGGTTAGCACCTTTCTCTACCCATTTAAAATTTATTGAGGGCATGCCATATTTTCTAATCATGCACGTATTTGGTGTATGCTAAAAAATTTACATTGAGAACACATGTGTTAATGCTGAAGTATCTCAAGATTATTTTTATGACTTTTAGGAGTATGGATACTTTGTTTAAGAATTTTTTTTTATAGACCTCCTTTTTCTTTGATGTGTGTCCGTTTGAATATCCTTAGACTTCTTCGGTTTGTGGAGTGTCTCTGAAATCTCAACATGATATCTAAGTTTTTGTTACTCTTATTTAAATTATTAAGTTCATGACTTAAAGTTGAAATTTTCTTTTTAAGAGTAACACAATTCGAACATGAAGAAAATGAAGAGGGTTTATTTCTTAAAATGTCTAATTCAGATTTTTTTTTTTAAAATAATTTAGATGGTTTGACATATTCACTATATAGTTCATTGAAATAATTTTGAAGTTCGGAAAATGAAGTTCATTAAACGCCTCATCCTTGTGTACCAAGAATAGATTCCAAGCATTCTGGGTGATGAGATGCCATTAAGGGCAGGTGCGCTTGCTCATCATCTTCAAGCTTTGAGTTTGAGCTTTTATCATTATCTTTCCAAGTGATATATGTTTTTCATCTTGCCTTCTTCTCAGCCTTCCCTTTGAAGGGATTCTTCTTCATTGAAAGACAATTTGCCTTCACTTGGCCTGAGGTCCCACACTCGAAACAAGTACATGTTTGACCAGATGTTGAAGCTTCATTGCTTCTTGTGAATATCTTTGGTGGTCCTAATTTGTGTGCCTTGTTTCTCTTAAGAAACTTGATCAACTTCTTAACAAGTAAACCCATGTCCTTCATTCCTTCATTTTTTGAGTCATCATCAGAAGTCTCATATGTGTCTACCTTTGCATTCAGTGAAAATTTTATCTTCTTCTTTCCTTGTTTCTCATGGTACTCAAGTTGGCTTAACTCCAATTCGTGTTCCTGCAATTTCCCAAAAAGTGTAGCCAACAACATCTTGGAAATATTCTTTTTTTCTAAGATGTTTGTCATTTTAGGTTGACAAGGTCTGGTTAGTTGTCTAAGGAATTTAAGGTTGAGATCAATTTTGGACAGCACTTTGCCTAGTACAATGAGATGGTTTGTAAGATAGGTAAACCTTTTCTAAAGATCTAGGATTTTATCTCTTGGTTTCATGCGAAACATATCATACTCTTGTGAAAGAGTAGTGAGCCTAGACCTTTCGACTTCCTCAATTCCCTCATGAGTTGTCTCTAGGGGATCCCATATTTCTTTGGTTGATTTACAGTTTGACACCCTAAAGAACTAATCTATGTCTAAGGCTGATGTGAGAATATCCTTAAGGTCACATTGAACCTTTTTCTTGTCATTGTCATTCCAAGAGGTTTTTATTTTAATCTCCCTTACACTATCTATCACAACAAAGGGTACATAAGGTCATTCCTCAATCATGTTCCAAATATTGAGGCCTTGAGATTCTATGAAGATTCTCATCCTAATTTTCTAAAAATCATAACACTCTCCAATAAAAGTTCGATGGTGGTTGATGTTGGGACCTTCTCCCAGAGAATTTTGAGGTCATCTTAAGACCAAGATCTAGGGAGTATCTTACCCAAACTAAGTTGTGATGCCAATTGTAAGATCAAGATGGAAAACTAAGAAGGGTGAATTAGTTTTCTGCACTGAGTTAGAATTTTCTACACTAAAAATGTATGTAGTAGTAGAAATGTTTCAGAAAATTAACTAAGTACATAACATAAAAATGAAATAGTAAGGAGAAGAGTAGAAGAATAGAAGGAGTTTTGTATTGGTTCACCTTCTTGTTCGCTAAAGGTTATGTCTAGTCCTGTTGTAGCACAAGAGAGTTTCAATTGATATTTTGAGTTGCAATTATAAATCTCACACTGAGATATCTAATACATCACACACTCACCAATATTTCTCACACTTAGAAGAATTCCTCTTCTAAGAAATACTCTTCCCTTTTTCACCTCATCCTATGGTGAAAAATGACAATAAATGAATGAAGAAATTTGTTAGGGCAAGGATTGCTTTACAAGATATGAAAATTCTATAACTTGTAATCCTTAGGATCTCTCTATAAGAATAGTAAATGATGATCTTAATGTTTTAGTTATGAAAACTCGGAGACAAACACTTAGGTGAAACTTCAGAAAAATCTGAAAGTTAAAACTCAAGTTGCAAGAACAAAGTGCAGAAAATTCTTTGAAAGATTGTATGTATGTTGTGTGTCACGGATTGAGTTTTCCATGGCCTTTATATTGGCTTCCAAATAGCCATCATACCTGAAGATAAATGTAGGAGACATTTGGAACGAAACCCATTCGTTTTGTATAAAAGTTGTTCAGTTTGGATTTGAAAATCTAGTGTAACAACATTCAATAACTGATTATAGTATATTAGTAACTGATTTCCAAAACTTACTGCTCAATTGAATAATCAGTTACTCATTTGAGTAATCGGTTAGTGTGTTTTTTTTTGGGGTAACTTACTACTCAATTTGGGTAACATGTTACTAAACTTGGTATCATGTTACTCAATCTCAGTAACCTGTTACTCACTATTACAGAGTTCAAATAATGAGTTACTCAGGTCCAGTAACTTGTTACACAGGTCAAGTAACATGTTACTTAGCATTTTTAAAATTAACTTATTTTGACTAAGTATTCAATTGATTATAAAAATAAGTTTCCACTTTGAGCATTGTGACTAAGTATACATGAAAGATTTAGGATAAAAATAAGTTTCCACTTTGAGAATTGTGACTAATCTTTTTAAGCTTGTCTTCAATGTCTTCTTCCTTTTTTCTTCTTTTTGGTGATCTTGGTATCTTCATCAAAATCGTGTAAGATGAGCAACATGATCTTCTTCACAATAATTACATGATTATGGTATAGAATTAAGGTGCATTCCCTTGAAGTGTGATAATCCTAGTGCTGTAAACCTCACTAAGAATCCAATCATGCATTCTCAAACCAAACACATAAATATAAGACATTACTTCCATAGGAACCATGTTCAAACGAAAGATGTGCATTTATAATTTGTTCATAGTTATGGTCGACTAGCACACATATTTACTAAAACCTTAGCAAAATAATCTTTTTACAAAATAAGAAGAGAATTATAAATTTTAGATAAAGCAAACTTATCTTAAATCATGCATATATGCTTAAATGTTTGCTTCGTTAAGATATTTGTTTGCCTACTTGTTCTTATATGTGTTTATTTCATCTTTTTCAATTTTTTTGGATCTGTAACCGATTACTAGGTATTGGGGTCCCAAGAAAATTGAAAGTTTGAGGATAGTAACCGATTACTGAGGGAACAAAGAGTTTGGGTAACCAATTACTTTGAGGAGTAAGTGATTACCTGATGTAAAATCTAGAAAACTAACTTTTCATTGCTAGAGTGACTGGTTACTCTAATTGTGTAACTGATTATTCTGATCTCCTTTATATGTGTCTCTTCATTTTTTTTCCAGAACTTTTTCTTCACCCTCCTTCCAAACTTGTGGTTATCATCCCCCATAAACCTCATTTCTTGTTCGTTTTTCATGATATTTGTGGCAAAATACTCTACATTTTCAATTTTAAACACATTCAAATCACAAACTTCAGCTTTTTCCCAAAATCAAGAATTCCCAAAATTTCAAATTCTTGAAAACCCTAAATTTCAAAAACTCAAAATCATGGCTTCTACTTGCAGAACCAAGAATCCACGCTCCAATGCTACTCAAAGAGGTCAACTAAGTGCTTCTGAGACTAATCCTCTGGATTTGTCAAGGCTTTAGTCAAATGGTGAGCAATGAGTAGTATTCCGAGAATACTTCCTGGGACGACTATTGGTTGCTCCTAAGTATGGTAGGTTAGAATGTTTTGAATTTGAGCAATTTTAATTTCTTAAGTTCCTTAGGCAATAAAATATTTATGATTTTTCTATTGAACAACATGCATATTACCATGAACTAGTGAGGGTATTTTATTGTAATCTTAATGTAAGGGAAAAAAATTGTTTTCATATGTTAAGGGAGTAGAAATTATCATGGATTTGAAAAACTTTAATTTTGTTTGCTTTAAAATACCACATACTGGAGTCGAAGTCGACTTTGGACTTCATTATCCATGGTAGGAATTCAAGAGGAATTAATTCTACTACTTTTTGTGTAAACTTCCTCAAGGGATATTGAAAGCAAGAAGCAAGGGTAGTGGTTGAGTCTGTTAAGAATCGAGCTATCATCTCTGATGGAAATTTCACTCTAGATGACTGGTTGTTGCATTATTGTATAAGTTATGTTCTAGTTCCTAAGTTTTCTAGTCATTCATAAATTAATGATATGGAACTACAATTCATGTATGCCATAAAAATAACACTATTGTTAATTGGGTTATCATGATTATGTGACAGGTGTGGTAATTTAGAGGAAAACACAATTCATTACCTTAAGTTATCATAGTCACCCATCATACTTAATCATTTTGTATCTCTACTGATGGAGAATCCAAAATAGAGCTAGATGCTAGGGATAACAAGATCAATCTGGATTTTATCCACAAAATGGACTTCTCTCAAGATCCAAATGATTTGCTTTTCAACCAACAAAATGATTAATATGTTGTTCATTCAGATATTCCTTCTACTCCAGATCTTGATGCTCAACCTTCCCAATCTCAATTCGATATCTCTTCATTGTCCAACGAGCCTACCAATCGAATGATCATGGATAATTTGGTATCTCTTTAAGGCTACATCACTATAATGATGAATACTCTTGATTCTCAGAACCAACAATTCCAGATTAAACTCAAACATCTATCAAATCTATTGGAATATTTGGACATTGATGATGATGTTGATGGTGAGCTAGAATCTTAGACATAGAGTTGTGTCTGTCTGTATTTTTGTTGTAAAACTTTATTGTTGTTGGTTTTATGTCTTTTACCTTTCATTTTATGGTTGTATGAACATATGTGTTTCAGTGTTAATTGTTTTATGCTTAAATGGTTTATGTCATCTAAATAGCATTTCTATTTATATTGTTCATAGGATATAACTTTGGCTTAAAAAAATTAGATATCTTGTATCCACATTATGACTATATATTGTGCATATGGAAAACTTGGTTTTTCCTTCTTTTTGTTGAAGTCAAAATGGAGAGAAAAGTTTGAGTTATGTTTTCTAGATTTGATATTTTCATGGCAATTATTCTAAAACAAGGGGGTATACAAGATATGGGAAGCATACACATGTCTACATCTTATAAATCAAGAATTTGTATGCAGACACTAACATCAAAAAGAGGGAGATTGTGAAGAATATCTTACTTTTGAACTTGACGCGGTTTTAATGAAGACACTAACATCACAAAAATAAGTAAAATGATGAGGGACAGCTCCGCCGAGCTGAAGGAACTCTTTGCTTAACTACAATAACCTTGACGCCCCTTGAAGGTATCGTGTTTGGGTTGATATAGCGGTTATCTTTGCTTATAGGACTGGTCGGGCTTGACTAGTGTCGACACCATTGTTGTTGATGATGTATTAGGGCCCTGTTATGAGACATTTGTTCATTCACTCATTTAGAGAGTCGATATTTGCGTCAAGATTGACACCATAGATATTCATACATTATGACATTGGCATCCCATATTCGATTACATTCATGTGATAATTATTTTATGGTATATGTTATATGATTTTGATATTTTATGTGTCATATATATATATATATGGAGCAACTCACATGAGAACAATTCGTTATCGTGAGAAACAAGAATAGGTAATATGGACCATTAGATCTTATTTGAACTATAAAGCAAACTTATCTTAAATCATGCATATATGCTTAAATGTTTGCTTCGTTAAGATATTTGTTTGCCTACTTGTTCTTATATGTGTTTATTTCATCTTTTTCAATTTTTTTGGATCTGTAACCGATTACTAGGTATTGGGGTCCCAAGAAAATTGAAAGTTTGAGGATAGTAACCGATTACTGAGGGAACAAAGAGTTTGGGTAACCAATTACTTTGAGGAGTAAGTGATTACCTGATGTAAAATCTAGAAAACTAACTTTTCATTGCTAGAGTGACTGGTTACTCTAATTGTGTAACTGATTATTCTGATCTCCTTTATATGTGTCTCTTCATTTTTTTTCCAGAACTTTTTCTTCACCCTCCTTCCAAACTTGTGGTTATCATCCCCCATAAACCTCATTTCTTGTTCGTTTTTCATGATATTTGTGGCAAAATACTCTACATTTTCAATTTTAAACACATTCAAATCACAAACTTCAGCTTTTTCCCAAAATCAAGAATTCCCAAAATTTCAAATTCTTGAAAACCCTAAATTTCAAAAACTCAAAATCATGGCTTCTACTTGCAGAACCAAGAATCCACGCTCCAATGCTACTCAAAGAGGTCAACTAAGTGCTTCTGAGACTAATCCTCTGGATTTGTCAAGGCTTTAGTCAAATGGTGAGCAATGAGTAGTATTCCGAGAATACTTCCTGGGACGACTATTGGTTGCTCCTAAGTATGGTAGGTTAGAATGTTTTGAATTTGAGCAATTTTAATTTCTTAAGTTCCTTAGGCAATAAAATATTTATGATTTTTCTATTGAACAACATGCATATTACCATGAACTAGTGAGGGTATTTTATTGTAATCTTAATGTAAGGGAAAAAAATTGTTTTCATATGTTAAGGGAGTAGAAATTATCATGGATTTGAAAAACTTTAATTTTGTTTGCTTTAAAATACCACATACTGGAGTCGAAGTCGACTTTGGACTTCATTATCCATGGTAGGAATTCAAGAGGAATTAATTCTACTACTTTTTGTGTAAACTTCCTCAAGGGATATTGAAAGCAAGAAGCAAGGGTAGTGGTTGAGTCTGTTAAGAATCGAGCTATCATCTCTGATGGAAATTTCACTCTAGATGACTGGTTGTTGCATTATTGTATAAGTTATGTTCTAGTTCCTAAGTTTTCTAGTCATTCATAAATTAATGATATGGAACTACAATTCATGTATGCCATAAAAATAACACTATTGTTAATTGGGTTATCATGATTATGTGACAGGTGTGGTAATTTAGAGGAAAACACAATTCATTACCTTAAGTTATCATAGTCACCCATCATACTTAATCATTTTGTATCTCTACTGATGGAGAATCCAAAATAGAGCTAGATGCTAGGGATAACAAGATCAATCTGGATTTTATCCACAAAATGGACTTCTCTCAAGATCCAAATGATTTGCTTTTCAACCAACAAAATGATTAATATGTTGTTCATTCAGATATTCCTTCTACTCCAGATCTTGATGCTCAACCTTCCCAATCTCAATTCGATATCTCTTCATTGTCCAACGAGCCTACCAATCGAATGATCATGGATAATTTGGTATCTCTTTAAGGCTACATCACTATAATGATGAATACTCTTGATTCTCAGAACCAACAATTCCAGATTAAACTCAAACATCTATCAAATCTATTGGAATATTTGGACATTGATGATGATGTTGATGGTGAGCTAGAATCTTAGACATAGAGTTGTGTCTGTCTGTATTTTTGTTGTAAAACTTTATTGTTGTTGGTTTTATGTCTTTTACCTTTCATTTTATGGTTGTATGAACATATGTGTTTCAGTGTTAATTGTTTTATGCTTAAATGGTTTATGTCATCTAAATAGCATTTCTATTTATATTGTTCATAGGATATAACTTTGGCTTAAAAAAATTAGATATCTTGTATCCACATTATGACTATATATTGTGCATATGGAAAACTTGGTTTTTCCTTCTTTTTGTTGAAGTCAAAATGGAGAGAAAAGTTTGAGTTATGTTTTCTAGATTTGATATTTTCATGGCAATTATTCTAAAACAAGGGGGTATACAAGATATGGGAAGCATACACATGTCTACATCTTATAAATCAAGAATTTGTATGCAGACACTAACATCAAAAAGAGGGAGATTGTGAAGAATATCTTACTTTTGAACTTGACGCGGTTTTAATGAAGACACTAACATCACAAAAATAAGTAAAATGATGAGGGACAGCTCCGCCGAGCTGAAGGAACTCTTTGCTTAACTACAATAACCTTGACGCCCCTTGAAGGTATCGTGTTTGGGTTGATATAGCGGTTATCTTTGCTTATAGGACTGGTCGGGCTTGACTAGTGTCGACACCATTGTTGTTGATGATGTATTAGGGCCCTGTTATGAGACATTTGTTCATTCACTCATTTAGAGAGTCGATATTTGCGTCAAGATTGACACCATAGATATTCATACATTATGACATTGGCATCCCATATTCGATTACATTCATGTGATAATTATTTTATGGTATATGTTATATGATTTTGATATTTTATGTGTCATATATATATATATATGGAGCAACTCACATGAGAACAATTCGTTATCGTGAGAAACAAGAATAGGTAATATGGACCATTAGATCTTATTTGAACTATTAAGATTAAAAGATACATGTACATGACTATCATGTGACCAATAACTAACTTTTAATCCCCATCATCCATGATTGGTTGTAAGGGTCAAATTTATTGTTCTCATAGTTTTTATATGAGAATTGTTCTCACTTGAGTGACCCCTTATGTATATATATAAGGAAGTGTTTAATCTCCTAATAACATTTTAGGGAGTACGTGACTTCATGAAGTATGATCGAACCTTTGTTTGAAGGAAAGGAAATACACTTTTATAGCTAGGTAGTGTGTCGCTCTGCTCTCGGATGTAACACCTGAGTCAATATTTAATGTTTTTGTTTTCAACAAGTTGATAATTTTATATTGTAAGGTATAATTGATTTTGGAAAGAAGTGTCAAGACATTTTTCATTAGTTTTAAATGCCTAGTGAGGAAAAAATATTTTGGGAAATTTTTTCATATTTTCACTATTATTTTACTTCTGCCATAAACTTTTTTCTCCAACTAACTATTTATGTCCATTTGAGTTGGGGTGTTACTAGAAGTTTTTGTTCCAATGAGTAATCAGTTACTCTCATAAGTAATCGATTACTCTGAGTTAATTTTGTTTGATAATCTCTTCTCGGTTTAGGTAATCGATTACTCTGTCATAGAAACTCATTACTCAATTCAAGTAACTCATTACTCAAAATTTTGAAAATTTATGTTCATTTTAAACAAAGTTTAAATACTTTTTCGAAAAGGTTCACTATTGAATTTGGTGATGCTTAAAGTAAAAGACTTTAGGATAGAAGTACATATTTTAAAAGCCAAATTAATTTTGATCTTGTGTTGAGCATGCTTCTAAGTCTTCAATTAAAGTAACTAAAAAAATCAAACAGGGCGAAAGAGTATTATGTCAATGTAGTCAACGGTTCTAAGCTTGACTCTCTTAAAAAGTGTCCCTATTGGAGTCGTTAGTTGTCATACCCCGATTTTCGGTCAAACAATGATTATGTGACTGGTTGGAGTCGCCACTATATCTTTATGGTCAAAATATAGAAAACTTTTTTCCTACTCATTGTTGTAACACATTGGTCTTTAATTTAGAGATTTGAACTCGAGAGTTGATTACAGATCAGTGAAAGTATTAATACTTCATCCACTCTTACTAGATTGTACCCTTACTAACTATATGGACTATTTTGTACCCCTATTATTTTATTTATTTTTTAAGAAGGAAAAACATTATTTTTTTGTTTTTGTATCTATTAAGATTGAATTTTGCTCCTATGTGTCCCTATGAGTAATAGAAAATCAAAACTGTGTAGTTTCTGAATAAAAAATGTTTTGTTGATTGTGTGGTTTTTATTTTAAGCTTCCAAAAGAAGAAATAATGTTTAATCTTAGTCTGTCATCCCTTCTTACGTGAATGAATTATAGTCCTATATCTAATACCATATCTTATCTTAAGGAGGGTGAAAGTGTGATTTCATTTGCATTTCAATCCTTATTTTTTAGATTTTTATTAGGTGTAAATTAATGGTTAATCATTTAACGTTATTCGCTCACATATTTCAAGAGAGTGAAGTGCAATCTTATGCCCAACATCGGATCTAATCTTAAAAAAGGGTGAAAGCAAATATGATTTTAATTATTAAAATGATAAAATTTGGTAAAAAGAAAACCAATTTATTTAAAGTTTTTATTAAGAAAGATAACAGGTGCCATAATAAAAAATTATGTTAATTAATTTTATTAAAAACATATATCATTTTATATGAGCAGAAAAGTGAAAATTATATGTTTCTTAAATCCACCATTTTTTTTATGGAATCAAGCCTCGTTCAAAGTTTGATTATTTATTATTATTTATTCTATGATTTAAAAGTATATGCCAGACACAATCGGGAGTTTACACTTTTTTATGACAATTATACCTTTTATTTGGTTGTGTTGAATTTGATATGAGCTTTTAACTTCGCACATTTTTTTACTTTCAAGCATTTTTATAAATCATGTATTTTGTTTCCCGCCTGCTCTCATCCACTTTCTTGTCCATGAGGCCAAAGATTGATTAATTAGCAAATATTTTATTCGCTTTGTATATTTTTATGTTTGAAGTTATATGCATAGCTTTAGAAATTATTAAATGATTATAAAAACTTTAATATTATTTTATTAAAGTAATATCATTTAGTCTACTTGTAATTGATTTTTAAAATATAAAATATTAAAAATTATTAATGTTAAAACAAAAAAAATATTAGCAAAATTAAAAGTTAAAACAAAAAGTACATTTATATAAACCAAAATTTGCACAAGCCCATAAAATCATAAAAGTAATTGCTTAAATCACTAAAGCTCCTTAGTGCATATCCATCGTAAAAATGTTATTATTATTTTATTAAAATAACATACTTTAGTCTAGTTGTAATTTGTTTATAAAACATAAATGATTAAAAATTATTAAAGTTGAAACAAAAAATTTAAAAGTTAAAACAAAAGTTGAAACAAAAAATATATTAAGAATTATATAAAACAAAGCTTACATAAGTCCATAATAAATAAGAATCTCAAGATGAGGGGATAATATTCTTACATTTGAATAAGAATAGGTAAAAAAGAGACATTGAAAATGTTCTTATTCCTACCATACAACGCGTGCATAAATTAGCAAGTAAATAAAATGTTAGAGCTTGATTTTGGACCACATTTTCTCTTTTCCTTATAGAAATTTTGTTAGCAATTTATTTGCTGACTTTTGTAGAATTATCGTTCTCTTACTATTTCTTTAATGTTATTTTTGTGTTTCACTTTTTGGGCAACTTCATTCTTGATGACTCCCAAACGAAAATGAACATTTTAAAATAGCATAATAAACCAAAAGCACGTAATAAAATTTAGGGTAAAGATTCATTTTAGTTTCTCAAAATTTTGTTCTAGTATGTGAAAAATAAAAATAAATAAAATAAAACTAAAATGATCCCAAATATCTCATGTAAAATGTGTCAAATTAGTCATTTTTGTCATTTATATATGTCTAATTTTTGGGACACTTTAATCCTCATCAAGGTAATCAAATCGTGAGTTGAAGTCTTAAATTGCATGATTCAATGCTTTCCACATTGAGTAGTGTGTTGACTTTGACGAAAAAGCATACCTCGGGTGGAGCATGGGGCACAACGCTTTGGTGCATCAGATTGCAAAATTGTGATGCATTTTCACGTTGGGGAAGGGGAGTGTGTCCCCAAGTTTTCAACTCGTGTATTGGCCTAACACAACTAAACCTAAAATTTAACCTAATTCTAACCTTTCTGTTGCGACCCAACAAGCTTGGTGAGGCTCACACATCAAAATTATGCCTTGACCAAATTTTAACACTCATTCCTCACATGAATCTGAATAGCCTTGTTGTAGTCTCACAATGATGATCTCATTGGTTGCTTCCCTACCCATCAACCCATCATTATCATTATCTGCTTCAACTCTTCTTGCTTCAATACCTTTCTGACTCATCGACCAATTCTTCAACTCATACTACTCTTTCATCTCAATAGTTTCTACTCCTTCAACTCTTTCTAGGTAGAAGTAACCTTATAATTCTATAATTATCGGACATCTGAGTATGTGACATTATATGATATTAGTTTGTCTTGTCACTTGTGATTTACTAATTTGTTATTTTTCTAGATATAATGTAATTTTATATTTTAGTTGTATATACACTTCATGTTAAGCTCCACCATTTCTACAATCTTATCCCCTCCTATGCTCCAAGGTTGACTCTACACTTTAACAATCTTGGTCCTCATGATCCATGAAGGACTACTTTAACTCACATTCCCAATTTTTAAGGACTAGTTTAAATTTTTACTTTTTAAAGACCATATTGGTACACGCAGAATTTTTTGAGCAATCGTAGTATATAATCACTCTTAAAAATTGTTAAGGGAGTGACAAATTTCTTTTTTTACGGGGGACCACCTATATGGCCTAAAGCTTCCTCTACATAGCAAAAACTAAATAGGTAATAAATGCAATTGTACATTTGAATGAAATTGAAATTCTTACCCTTCAGTACCTGAATATGAGGGGAAGAGGATATTTATAAGCTTTTTAATTTAAAAATAAATAAAGATCTGAACCAAAAAAATTGGGATTCTCCCATGCTGGAGATGATTTTGAACTTATTTGAATGATATATGAGAAAGAATATATCAATGTAACCACCAACCAAGTGATACTCCTTGATTAAATAACTAACTTCAGACATGAAATTGAGTTTGTAAAACAAACTTGGCAGAGTAAGTAATGAGCATCCAACTTGAAGGCGAGGTCTAGTTTAAAAGCAATAAATAGCAGTTGGAATAAGGTATGAATGCAAATATAAAATTATTTAAAATCCCTGAAATTAGAAGTTGAACCATATAATACCCAAACATTTCAATGTGCCAGCTTTTTACCCACCTTATGATAGATAAACCTGCTGCCACAATAGTTACTAGTGATAAAACATAAAACTCAAGCATTGAATGATCAGATAGGTTTTGTTGATTGAACAGTTCCTCTGTCTTCATGCTCAGTTCCTAAATTCCTTACACTATCCAACTTGTTTCCAGATGCTACCTCTGCTGCTTTGGATGTCTGGTTCTCAATACTGTTATCCTGCAAAATCTAATGACATCATAGCATATCAGTACACATGTCACAATATTTCGGCACTAAAATGGTGTTATTTTTACCATACCGGTTATCAAACCAATCACACTACTGGTATAATGGTTCAATAGATAGTTCACTAATTAAACTGCATGGCAGTTAAGTTATATATTATCATAAATATAATAAATTTATAAATATTATTATTTATAACATATAACTCAATTATCACAATAGTATAGTAGTTGACCATGGTACAAACAACTACGGGGTTCAAGATACGAATTCTTGACATGTTTTGAAAAACTAATTTTTTATCATGCGCGAACGGGTTCTGCCCAGTATTTTCTGGTTGAGACTAGTTTAATTGCATGTCAGGTATAATTGTCATATCGTATGGTATGTGGACCGGTTTTCCAATTGAACCAGTGGTACAGTATTGACAACTACACATTAAAGCTTTGTTTTTACCTGCAACAGCTCAGTCATTTTACCAGCTTTCATATAGTCTAAAATTGTTGGACAGATGTGGAGTTCTCATTAGGACGAGACTGCACTGCTTGCGCAAGCTTAATTAGGACAGGTTGATCCATGTTATTAGCTTTGTCTTCCTTCCCACTGCTGGGATCCTTCAATGGAATCCTATCCCCTGACTTGCTGTTGTCAGTCTCGGAATCCATGGCATCTGATGGAGGTTGAACCCTCTTAACAACTTCTGTAACCAGGTGATCAAAAGGAAGACTGGGCATTCTCATTGAATTGGCCTCAACTCCATTCAGCACATTAGATGAAGGTTGATAATGTGAACACCTTCACTTGGCATGCCGCTTGACAACATATTTTGGCTATTTTGAGTATGAGAAATGATTGCTTGGCTTCCACCAGCTGGAATTTCTGAGCTGACAATTGTTCCACTTCCTAGAGAAATTTGGGTCATGACTTGTAATGGTTGATTAGAAATTGGCACCCCATTTGAAAAATTATCTGACCATGTTACCTCCGGGTAGTTGAGAAGTGATTTGGCTTGCAGAAGGTGCATTCTTTCATGAGGATGCAACCAAATTAATAGGACTAACTGCTACTTGAGGCACCTGAGGCACTATCGCCTATCGGTGACCCATTCATTGAAAGAGTTTCAATTCTGTGAACACTCACATGTTCATTCCTTTCCTTTGGGAGAAGATTCTGAACCTGACTGGTTACATTTCTTCAGATCATTGGAACACCTGGCGCCACATTATTATCAGGTGAAATAGGAACCTAACGTCCTGGCTTAAAGACTACCCCCCTCAAAATAGTATCGGAACCAACTCTAACATTTAGCAAATATCCAGCATCAAATACTGCCTCAATTACACCAGAAACTGCCTGGCCCACTATGGTGTCATATGAACCATTTTTTTGGTCCCTTTGAAGTTGTTGATTTCGATCAACCCCTTCATATCCAGGAGGTAATGAAGTCTGTTCACCACTACCAGGATTTGGCCTTTTATTTTGTCCAAATAGGATATAGGAACTCTCCCTGAATCTGGTCTTGGATATTTCCAAGGACGACCACGTTTCCGCTTTAAAGGCACATCTCATGAACCAACTGGGGTGTTATTTGGGTTTTGTTGGTCCATCTTGTTATTTCTGCTACTCAAGTGTCTACAGTAAAATTTCAACATTATATAATTATAATTTTTTCAAAAGTTTAAAGAAAAAATATGAGTTAGAACCTCCATAATGATTAACTTGTCTCCTTAAAACACAGAACACAACACTATTACAACATCAATAGCTAACTGCATATTATGATTCAAATGATCTGAGATTATATTGACAGACAATAGTGTGGTGAAATAACGTGGGTGCTTGAGATGTTTTAAATCACAATACAAGGGAATTGCACCTCAATTTGGCCTAGCACAGCAGGTTACCGCGTCATGTAGTTTATCATTTTCCGTAATCTAATGATAAACCATATGACTTGGTAACCTGATGTCTTTTCATCAACAAATTGAATCCAAATCTGAATAATGTAACACATTAACAGGGGAAAATACTATTGTGATCTCATAAATCTGTGCACTTGCCCCGCATTAAAATCTATAGTTCACTTCCAAACCCCCTCCATAAAATTCCTCATATGAGATCAGTTAAATAAAAGGGCCCTATCATGACTATAGTATTAATTTTCCTTTTTCAATTTCGTTAACATGGAATCAAGTTGACACTTCATAAGTAAACACGTAAGAACACTCATGCTCCCAGTCCATAAAGTATGCATCCTTTCCTAACTGTAATTAGCAGCAATTAAAAATCAGAAAATCGATTAGAAAATCAGTAAACTCACAGCCAAGATTAAATTTAAAAGGAAAAAGCATATGCCAATGGTGCACAAAAGAAAATGAAAGTCTTGGACAATACATGAATGATAGAGTATCAAAACTGGTTTCTTCTTTCAAAGAAATCTTCTCACTGGCTATTACACAAAGTGATCACTAGCTCAAGATATATTGCCAAGTTTTAAGAAAAGAAAAACAGTAATGATAAG
Source organism: Lupinus angustifolius (assembly GCF_001865875.1). Classification (NCBI taxonomy): domain Eukaryota; kingdom Viridiplantae; phylum Streptophyta; class Magnoliopsida; order Fabales; family Fabaceae; genus Lupinus; species Lupinus angustifolius. The sequence goes on from NC_032026.1 coordinate 6,051,010, forward strand.
AAATGTTCTTTACAATTTTATGTAGCAAACAATTTTCGTGTGAAGCCTAAAAGGTATAATCAACAATTTTATGTAGCAATATGTAAGGAGTATATAGCAAAGTTTCTCATATTACCACGTGGAAAGTTGAAAATAATGAAAAACCTTTCCCAATGAAATCTTCAGTTTGATTTAAGAAAGGAAATTCGAGTAATTGGATTCCTAAATAAAAAGTAGTCTTACAAGATTGCATGACTCAATACAAGGAAGAAAAATGGTTCTCTAATATATTAAGTCCAAGTTACACTTGAATATTAAAAGTACAAATTTAAAATGAAAATGTGCTTGGGACCAAAAAAACAAGAGATTCAGTCATTATGACACAAATCATGCGTAGTTGTTTAAGCTATCTTATTTTGTTTTATCTCGTTATCTGTCACCTGAATTCCAACCAACCAAAATGTGTAATAAATATGTAATCAATCACAAGGGTCTGGGCATGGTTTTCAGCATAGATAGCAAATTTATGACAAATTCGTCATCCAAAACAGGATATCAAATTTCATGACCAAGTTTCCAATTTTTTAGAACGCATAAGGCTGTCAAAAGTCTAAATTCAATGGTCACTCTCATAGGATGATAGGATAATGAAAATGAGCCCCTACCCCTTTTCCCCCAAAACTACTAAAAAACAGAGAACAAAATGACAAGCTTCATGGAATAAAATAGAAGGCAACCAATTGGTGCAGAACTGAGTCTGTACAAGAAAATAGATTTGGAACCAAACATATCCAAAATATCGTGGAATTTTATAGTGCAAACCAAACTATTACGATAATAAACCAACAAGATGTTGGTCTAGTGATATAAGGCTCTACTACATCGTCAGAAATTCCTGAGAGCGACACTTGTTGGATGGGGCATTCACACACCCCGAAAGGGATTAATTCCTTAGGGTGAGGAAATACCCTTGGTAGTAGCAAAATACTATTACAATAATAAGAAGGCGCTAAAGGGACTTAAAGCTAGTAAAAGACAGCTACTTAATTAGGTAAACAAAAGAAGAAAAATAATGCAACACAGACACATAAAAACACACAAATGTTAATCCTTTACAGAAGAAATTAAACTGTTTAGGAAAAGAATTTCTACAAATTATACTTATCAGTGCTGTAACCTCTGCAGCATAATGAACACCTGCAACCATTGCCAAAAATAACAAATTCAGTGAAATGATAATCTTAAAATTTAAAAAGAAAAACTTGAATTCCAGATATTCAAGAACCACAAGCGAGTTAAAACATACACATATTCATTAAAAAATCTCAACAATACTACTGAAGAGTTAAATATTCCCATTCATAATCTGTACACCAAATCCAAAGTTTAACCTAAAAAAACTAAATCGATTTTTTCTTTTCCATTTCATTTTTTTCCTTTGTGAGAAAAACTCTGATATTCATTTGATTGAAAAGCCACACAAAAATTGAAACGGAAATATTATGACATTCATTAACAATCCGTACACTAAATTCAAGGTATTAGCCTTCGACCTAAGAAAAAAAAACTTGTTTCCTCTCTGGTTCTTTTTCTTTTTTGTAATTTTATGAAACCAATAAATAAATAATCAGACTCAAAATAAAAGAAAACATAAAGAAGTGATTTTGAGGGAGAGAGAGAGAGAAAGAGAGATCACAGAGAAAGCTAAAGATTATGGTTTGAGATTGATAGATTCGATTTTGCAGAGAATGATGAAGAAGGAGAAAGAGGAAGGACCTATGACACACTCGGAGTGCCAGTGTCAGAGAATGACCTTCAACATTTACTTTAGGACTGAAAATCATTATGTTATTCTTCTAATATCTATATATTATTACGTTACAAATTTATATACAATTAATTTATTATTTATTTTTAATTATATTTTAAAAAAAATGAAAAATAGTTTAATATAAGTAGTAAATGATACCATCATAAAACAGTTACATTGTACATTTTCCTCTTTTTTGTTATGATTTGTTATTGGAGCCCTCAGAAGAAAGTAAGGGATGGGAGAAATAAAAATTACATAGTATCTAACAAAAAAATTTCTCTCCATGTGAGGAAAAAGTGATGGGAGAGTGAAATAAAAATTAATCCCTTATATATTTTATGTGTTTTACAAGTAGATATTGTAAACTATTTTTTCTTTCTAATTACTCCTTAAACTTTAATTATTTATAAAATCCGTCCCTAAATATATACAATTTTAAATTTATAATAACGAAATTGAAATTAATATATTAAATAGTATAAGCATTCATCAAAATGTTATTAATTCCATTATTTTGACATTACTTAGGGTTTTCTTGATGCAAAATATGCAATAAATTTTGCATCTATTATATCATGGGATAAGTTCAAGCAGCAAAAGGAATACCTTCTCAACTATAGCAATTATAGCTACTAGTGTATAAAGGTACTTTGTGTCAGTCAGTCAATATTGCATGATATTACGTATTTAATTTTTATATATTTAATTTTTTATAATTAGAATATATTTGTTATATTCAGTGTACTTTATATTATAATTTTATTTGTTTATGATAATGTTTAGTTTAAGGTGAGAGATATGATTAATTAATGTGTTGTTGGTGGTTAATTAGGATTATATGATTTTTTATAAAAATTAAATAATGTAAAGGGCAAAATAGGAAGTGAAAATTACACCACAGTGACAGTTACATCATATTTTACCTTTATATATAGTATAAAAGTATAGGTATAAATTTATATGCACATAATTTTCTTCAATTACACATATGTAGTGAGGCTTTGATAGAACGAAATCACCATTCTCAGTTTATAGTTGATAAGAACTACTATGTTATTCACTAACCATCCTCCATTAAGAACATGTATATTTTTAGGCTTTCACAGTTTTGGTTTGTATATTCATAATGATACCATGAGCGCTTTAAGGCGCCCCCAAGATATGTTTTTAGATACCGCTATACAATTACAACCTGTCTTTGCTCAATGGATACAAAATACCCACGCTTTAGCACCAAGCACAACGGCCCCGGGTGTAACAACAAGCACCAGCTTGACTTGGGGTGGGGATTGTAATGCCCGAAAAATACTCTTTATTTATTACGCGAAAAAGTGAGTAAATTTTTTTTCTTTTGAATTGGTGACATAAAATTGTTTCCTTTTAAAACCTTTATTTTCCGGGACATCACTTTAAGTAACATATAACGCGGAAATCAAAACCGGTTACCTAACGGTAACTGAAATGATACAACATTTTCTGAATATACATCTTCATAGATATATATAATGGGTTAAGTCATAGTCAGTTCACACGGACTAGGTTAGTAAATGCAGAAACTACATCGCCACTAACATATACAAAATCCAAAGAAACACAGCCCCCACCAAAAACAAAAGGGGACATCGACTGGCCCACAAGATGACTCAAAAGATTCCAGGAATGTTGGACCCCTCACTCGGGTCCTCCTCCTCTTCCTCCACTTCATTATGCCATAACGCAGCGGCATAATTCGGAGGGTATGACATACTCAAAACCGGAGCCTTCTTGCAAGGACCTCCCCCAAGACCACTACTCCTCTTGGCTCTACTGGATGACCATCCAAACAATCTTGCCACGTCCTATAACCGTGGGAGGGAACAGCACCATCACTCCTGATTGGCGAGTATCAAAGTCCAACCTCCCGGGACATCAGCCACTTTGGCGGCAAGGTGAAGGAAGCGTCAATATGGGTGTCGGGATGAGGGATCATCATTGATGACCCGTTGCACACCATGTGCAACGACAAACCACAGGGGCCTGTGTATGTATATATGTGCCCGTAACTAGCCCATTGTCCCTTCGGGGACATCGTGAAGTGATAACCTCGAATGTGAATGTTGTTGTCAGCCATCTGCATAGCAAATATATACAGAACAAGAACAATACAGCAGAGAGAGTAAAACATCTAATGAACGTAAATTCATTGACGGCGTGGACTTACTCAGAATGTCACACTCGGATATGAAAAACAGTTCATATTTACATAACATATCATCATATATATATAACATATCACATTATAACTCATCAGTTGTTCTCGTAAACAATTTTCCAATCTACATGAGTAATATAACCAAACTCATCAATTGTTCTCATAAACAATTATCTAATCAACCTATGTAAGGTAAATAACACTTATTCCCAAACAATATCATAATTCACCATTTATCAATGTATAATTCATCGGCAAGATATCATGACTATAATTAAATAGCACATAAGTGAAGATCATACTCCAAATAATAACATACACATATATTATAACCGACATCATAACCCACCATTTATCAATATAAACAATAATGTATCAACATACATTTCATAAACAAATATCAGAACCATAAGTAATAATATGTGCATAAGGTTAATGATGCATGATGTTTGTAACTCAAATGTGGAAATCCACTTCCACAAGTGCAATATATGCATGTTATGTCATGATCATCCACCTCACACCAATATCCTCCCAATAACCTAGTCGGAAATAAATCAAGAGTACAGGTCTCATACCAAGCCACTTTGTGCGTGCCTAAAATAACATATCCTCGCAAGGAATTAAAAATAGATCGATCGGTTCCCTCAGGAACAGTCCTACCCGGACCTAGGTCGTACAAACGCTTTCTGGCCATCCCTCTCATTGATCCAGATTGCAAAGAGGGGTTGTCAGAGATCGTCTAGTTTGGCCAGTGAGAACTGTCTGATCCAACAAGATGTCCTCTCCCAGGAATACAAGGGACTCAACTCACCTAGACTCTCCATCAAGACATTGTTGATGAATCACCGTCCAACAACGCCGTCCCTCTCAACATCACGGTGCTCTAAGGCATCCCGTCAATTTCCTCTCCACTACTCCATTATTAATCATATGCATATGAACACTAACCGCAGTTAGATAATTAAATCTTTTAATCATTATTTATCATGCTTGGCCCACCTTAAGTCATCTCCCTCAGGAATGCTTCTTGTGGGTCCCGATCTTACGTTAACATGTAATATAAAGGAAATACATCCAACCACTACGACCATCGCAAAATACCCTGGACGGTCCCAGACCCAGCCTCTTACGGTTAGCCGATCTCGCTCCATGGTATCCTGGGTGCCTTTCTGGGCAGTGCCCTAATTCACATCATAACTCAAAGGGTAACGTCCCTACCACTACGACTATCGCTGAATCACCCTGGACGGTCCCAGACCAAGCCACTTACGGTCAGACGATCTCGCTCCGCGGTATCACGTATCCTTTTCTGGGCATCGCCCTAAGTCATACATCCTTCTCGGAATACTTTCTTTAAAATTAATTACCGAGTTTGACTATTTAATTCGAACACCTTGAATACTTTACTTTTTAATTCAATTACGGTGTTATACTAAAGTAGTTTATATCACATACCCCTACTAGGGTTATTACATACTCAACCAATCAATCCAAATAGTCAAATGCAATTACTGTCTCTTGCCTAAGCGACAATTCATCTTTAAATATCAAATAAAATGAAGCCTTCTTCGCCCGGGCGAAGGTACTATCGCCCAAGTGAGGCCTCTTCTCACTCAAGCGAGACATCTCTCGCCCAAGCGAAAGAGTTCCAGTGGCTCATTAAATCATGGGCGTTCTCGCCCAAGCGAGACTTGCTCGCCCAAGCGAGATTCTGTCGCCCAGGCGAGGGAATCCCAGAACCAAAACTTCCCCTCGCCTAGTCCTCGCCCGGGCGAGAGTTTCTCGCCCAAGCGACAGAGACTTGGACAAAATACCAATTTTCCCCTTTTTGACTACTGAAACACATTTAAACATGGTTTTTCAAACACCTGCACACAGAAAAGTTCCCAACCACATTCATATACAATATTCAACACATTTCATCAACAATCATATATATTCAAAAGCATTCAAACATAAAAATCTTGGGTTTCTTAAAACCCAAGTTAACCCCAAAACCTTTGAGATGGTTTAGAGGATCCGGGTGTCATATTCGGACACCACTATGTCACGATATGTTCTCTCTCACCTTAATGACGTGTGCTTTACGAAATCACTATGGTTCGGTTGGGTTGCAAGGTTCAAATGTCAGGAATCTTCGTAACTACCATAATAAAACTCGTTAGTTTTCCGATATTTCAATACTCATTACTATTAAAATACTTAAAAATCTTTCATCCATCCATTTTCCAACTTGTCCAAAGCCATGGTTAAAGGTTTAAAGAAGTGAAAATTCATATATTAAAACAATGTAATAACTTCTTGAAAACAACTTGTTCATAGTTTCAAAACACATTTTTCATGAGTTCAAGAACACTCATTTTTTGTTTTGCTTCCAAAATGAGTTAGAATGTGTTTTATAAAATTTCAAAGGTTGAATATGTTCTTGACATACTCATGAACAACATACTTCAACATCATCAACATCCATTGGTTGAATGTGAAGAGATTGAAGATTGAAAGAAGAAGAAAAGATGATGAGAGTAACTTACTCTCAAATATTCAAATTGCCAAGTTTTTGCAAAGTGGTAGTGCATGAGTATACATGGGTATTTATAGAGTTGTGGGGTGGGAGAAATCTAATTTCTAAACCCATTTCCCAAGGCAATCTAGCAAATC
>NC_032026.1:6057753-6062687 GCF_001865875.1 Lupinus angustifolius
GGCATTCCGAGTGAAAATATTCTAGAAAATAGTTATAGACCAGCTCCGGGTCTATCTTGACTCGAAATGTGATTACGAAGCCAATGGCGTGATCGGAGTTCGATTCCGAGTTACGAAACTCAAAAATCACTTTTTGAGCCGTATCGAGTGAGATTTGACCCCGACAGTGGTCCGAAACCGACTGTCTCCGAAAATCATGAAAATTTACCACCAAATTGGAAATAGAATTTCAAGACTAAAATTTACCAAGAGTTTCGTCTAATTCTTTACTTAAAATTCCCAGAAATTCATTTTCAAAAACATAATTAATAAAAATATTGATAAAATCTTAGGATTCAAAATCATAAAATTCGCGGTGTTATAATCCCCCCCTTAAAATATTTTCGTCCTCGAAAATAGAGCATACCTCTCACTCAAATAGATGGGGATAGGATTCTATCATCGCATCCTCGATCTCCCAAGTCGTATCTTCTCCATTTACTTTACTCCAAATAACCTTAACCAAGGTAATCTCCTTTCCTCGAAGGGTTTTCGCATTTCGAACACCAATTCTCTCCGGCATAGTCTCAAAATTTAGCTTATTCATTACTAGATCTAATCGGTTTCAAGGGATTCTTTAGGGTCACTAAACACTACTGTCTTATTAAAGCAGCTCAATATCATACAGTTCCTAGATAAACAGTCCATTCCTATAGACAAAACTAAGCGGTTGATAACATCCATGGATAAGAACGAATGGGTCCCACCCAAATCGAACAGCACAAATAAAGAATCTCATTCGTACGACCTGTACCTTATATGAGGTCCTCACTCGCCTCAATCTTAGCTCCGCTCATGGTGAATACCTAGCCATTGGCCTGATATGACCCGGTTGGTTACATTGAAAGCACAATGTGCACTTGAAACCATAGTGCCTTTTGTTGCACTTTGAACACCAGGGGTGTGTGGGGTTGTTATTGGTGTTCCCTTGTTGGAAGTCCCTATTGTTGTAAGGCTTGATATTACTCGGTTGACTCCCAGAGGATGAAGTGTAAGGTTTCTGGTTGCGGTTGAAGGATCTTCCCCTTCCAAACCCTTGTCCAGAGTTCCTCTGAGGACCGTAGGAACTTGCAGGTTGTACGACACTCTCCCGTGTCGCATTCCTCACCTCGACGCTCTCTTCATAGAGCCTGCATCTATTAGCTGCGGTCACCGCCGCCATGAAATCTAGGTTAGTGGTTCCTCTTCCAGCCATCTGAATCTGTGACCATTAGACTACGTGAGATACTCTTCCTCACCAAACTTATCCCATGGTCATACTCCGATCAAACAATCACACAAGAAAATGAGTGTTCTTGAACTCATGAAGTTTTGGTTCTGGGATTCCCTCGCCTGGGCGACAGAATCTCGCTTGGGCGAGCAAGTCTCGCCTGGGCGAGTAAGGGTCTCGCTTGGGCGAGAATGCCCATGATTCAATGAGCCCCTGGAACTCTCTCGCTTGGGCGAGAGATGTCTCGCTTGGGCGAGGAGAGGCCTCGCTTGGGCGATAGTACATTCGCCCGCGTGAAGAAGGCTTTAGTTTATTTGATATTTAAAGATGAATTGTCGCTTAGGTGAGAGACAGTAATTGTGTTTGACTATTTGAATTGATTGGTTGAGTATATAATAACCCTAGTAGGGGTATGTGATATAAACTACTTTAGTAAAAATCATAAAATTCGCGGTGTTACAGGAGTTATTTAGTGGAAGTGGGCGGCAAGGTTGCTTTGTTACTTATTCCATTAGGAACCAAAGATTTTTTAGTCCATCATATTCCTCATCATTATAGTAGGGATGGCAAAAAACTCGTACCAGTGAGTAAAACCCATACGGGTACGGGTCACAAACGAGTACCTGCGGTATTGTCAACGGGTTTTTAAAAATACTCGTAGTACATAGGGCGAGTACAGGTATTATTGTACCCGTGCTCGCGGGTACCGATTATTTATATGATTAATATATTATATTTAATTAAAATAAAAAGTACATTATTCTAACATTCACTACACTATTAGGGATGGCAAAAAACCCGTACTCGTGGGTACCCATGGGTAAAACCCGTACGAGTATGGGTACGGGTCACAAACGGGTACCCACAGGTATTATAAACAAGTTTTTAAAAATACTCGTAGTACATACGGGCAAGTACGATTATTATGGTACCTAGGCCCGTGGGTACCCGTTATTTATACGATTAATATATTATATTTAATTAAAATAAAAAGTACATTATTCTAACATTTATTACACTACGTACATTTTTTCCTTTTACTTTGTTTACATATTTTATTGACTTTGGTTGTGAAACACCCTACAAATATTATTACATGTGTAGAAACACACATGTTTTACAAAGAAAAATTATATTTTTTATTAAGGAAATGAGAACAAAAAATCACACAAATAGAAACACCAATAAATTTAGCACTTTTGTCAAATATTCAATCAAAACGTACAAAAATAATTAAGTTTCATCTCATTTGAAACATAATAGAAGTAAAAAATTAAAAATTCATTTATAATATAAGAAATTCGCGGGGTACTCCTTGTACCCACAGGTATCCAGAAATACCCATGAATACCCGCATACGGGTACCCGTACCCACTCGTGCATGTTGCCATCCCTACATTATAGCCCTATGTGCTATCAAAATAGTGAAATCAATAACATTTTGATGAATGCTTACACCATCTAATGTGTTAATTCTAATTTCATTGTTAGAAATTTAAAATTATATATATTTGGGGACTAATTTCATCAATAGTTAAAGTTTAACGAGTAATTAGGAACAAAAAATAGTTTACGATGTCTACTTGCAAAACACATGGAGTTTAATGGAGTTTTGTGAACTTTTCCCTTATTTATTTATACTCATTTTAATTATTTTTATTTTATATTTTCATACTTCATAAATATTGTTTAAAATTACATTAACATAATTTCTATAATAAATTTAAAAGTTGTAATTCTTAAAATTTTAATTGGTATTAAAACATTTTTTCATATAATTTTTATTATATGAGTATTTTTGTCATTCAAAAATTTATATCTACACTTTCTCTTCTCATTCTTTTTTCTTTCTCTCAAACTAAAAGTACAACAATCTACTCTATTTTTTCTAAGTTTTCTTTCTCACCTCGCTATTTCTTCTTTTCTCTCTTCTCTTATTTTCTACTCTTCAACCAAATAAAACTTGATGAAATTATTTTAGGTTATATATTTTTTATGAAATCAATAAAACGTGTCAAAAATTGATATAATTTGACTACAATAACTTCATTTAATGTTTGTTGAAAACTAAATTAAAATATAATTGAAACTATGAGGTGAAAAGGATGAATTATAAATGAGAATATGATTAGAAAGTAAAATATAAATGTCGATTGAATTTATAAAATATTGAAATATTTTGAATAACAAGAAAAAAATTAAATATATCAAAATATATTCAAGAAAATGGGTATTATATTGGAGTAATATTGATATAATAATAGACAATAAATTTGTTTAAATATTAGTTTAACATAAATACTTAGGAGTTTTACTCTCCAAATCACTACTTAAGTTGTTTAAACTCTATTAATTGATTCACTTTTTTGGCTTCACTATATTAAAGGATATTCTGGTGTAAGGAAATAAGTTATTTCTTTCAATCATTAAAATTATTTTTACTGATTGTGGGAAGTAAATTATCTCATGGTGTGAAGAGATACTTTATTCTCTAACTTAATTTGAATTTTTGTTTTGAAAACTTCTAATGTAAATTGTAACGCCCCGAAAATCATATCATATTTAATATATTTAATCTCTTAGAAAAATTGGTAAATTTTCCTTTCCTTTTTTTTTTCTTTTATGTAACCTATAACTTACAAATCATTTTCACTATTACCTTATTCTATTTTCAAGACGTCATATTTTCAAACCTTGCGGAAATAAAAATTTTAATACATTGAAGATAATTAAATGAACACAATTCTTTTCTGAATATTTCTCATTCATAAAATTCTTGAATAAATATAGAATTGTTTACAGGGCGAAATCTAATCATCGCCACAAATAAAAAAACTGAAAATAGAATGAAAATAATACCGAGACATTTACATTACAAAAAGTACCTCACACAGGTTCCTATCACAGCAAAACAAAAGAGAAACCTCCTAAACCCGAGGTGCCCTGGAAGCCTTGCTAGGGTCTTCCTCCACCTCCGAGTCAGAAGAGATCTCAATGACCTCAACTGAATCTTCTATGCAGATAAGCTCTACACAATCGTCGTTGTCTTCTTCCTCCTCCACTTCATCCACTCCCCAATCCATCGAGGGGTCTGGGGTGTACTCCCTTGGCATGGCCCGTCTGTCTCTCTTGGCGCTGATACTCATGATGAGAATCCCGTTTGGGGTCAGGTCCTAACAACTTCTAGTATGCCTCGAGTTTCAGCTGGTACAGAAAGTCTAGTGGTTGTAGGTCTTCGGTCGGGCAAAGTGAATGATGCCTCCCGAACTGCGTAGTGTAACACCACGAATTTTACGATTTCGAATTATAAGATTTTATTAATATTTTTATTAATTATATATTCAAAAATGAATTTCTGGGCAATTTCGGTAAAGAATTAGACGAAACTCTAGGTGACTTTTAGTCTTGAAATTTTATTTCCTATTTTGTGGTAAATTTTGGTAATTTTCGGAGACAGTCGATTCTGAACCACTGTCGGGGCCGAAATCCACCCGGTACGGCTCAAAAAGTGGTTTTTGAGTTCCGTAACTTGGAATCGAATTCCGATCGCATCATTGGCTTCGTAATTTTATTTCGAGTCAATATAGACCCTGAATACACTCATACCTATTTTCTAAATATTTTTCACTCGGAATGCCGAAATCCGAAATTCTAATCGGATATTACGATCGGGCGATTTATAATA
>NC_032026.1:6062787-6063443 GCF_001865875.1 Lupinus angustifolius
AATGTATTGAATATTGTATGTGAGAGAGAACACATCGTGACATAGTGGTATCCGAATATGACACCCGGATCTCCTAAACCATCTCAAAGGTTTTGGAGTTAACTTGGGTTTTAAGAAACCCAAGATTTTATACGTTTGAATATTTTGAATATATATGATTGTTGATGAAATGTGTTGAATATTGTATATGAATGTTTTTGGGAACTTTTCTGGGTGCAGGTGTTTGAAAAGTCATGTTTAAATGTGTTTCGGTTGTCGAAACGGACAAAAGTTGGTATTCTATCCAAGTCATTATCGCTTGGGCGAGCATAGTCTCGCTTGGGCGAGGACTGGGCGAGGGGAAGTTTTTGGTTCTGGAACTCCTCGCCCGGGCGCCAAATCCTCGCTCAGGCGAGCAAGGGTCTCGCTTAGGCGAAACAGGCCCCGGATTTCGATGAAAATTGGGAATTTTCTCGCTTGGGCGAGCTCAGGCCTCGCCTGGGCGAGCAAAAGCCCGCTTGGGCGGAAAAAAAAATTAAAAAAAAAAAAACCAGAATTTTAATGAGGTCTCGCTTGAGCGAGAAGAGACCTCGCTTGGGCGATAATACTTTCGCCTGGACAAGGAAAGCTCCAGTTTATTTGGGATTTAAAGACGAATTGTCGCCTGGGGCGACTAG
>NC_032026.1:6063543-6064357 GCF_001865875.1 Lupinus angustifolius
GTACGGGACATGTACTCTCGATTATTTCCGATTAGGATGTTGGATGGATATTGGTGTAAGGTGGATGATCATGACATATCATGCATACATTATCATTGGGAAGTACATTCCCACATGTGAGTTACAAGTATGGTATATTTCTAAGTTTATGTATGTGATGAGATTATGAGTATAATGTTGATTATATTATTTGATATATTGATGATGTTGAAATAATTGGTAAGTTATGAATTTCTTCATGATGTTGGTGATAAATGATGAATTATATGTTTAAATATATTTTACGTCTGAGTGTGATATTCTGAGTAAGTCCACGCCGTCAATGAATTTATGTTCATTAGATGTCTTACTCTCTCTGTTGTATTGTTTCTTGTTTTGTATATGTTTACTATGCAGATGGCCTACAACAGCACCACCCACATTCGCGGCTACCACTTCACGATGTCCCCGGCGGGACAATGGGTCAGTGATGGGCACCGATACACTTACACAAGCCCCTGCGGTCTGTCGTTGCACATGGAGTGCAACGGGTCATCGATGATGATCCCTCACCCTGACGCTTACATTGACGCTTCTTTCACATTGCCGCCAGCGGGTATGATGCTTCCAGATGTTGGACCTCGACACCCGCTAGTCAGGAGTGACGGCGCTGGTCCCTCTCACAATCGTAGGACGTGGGCGGATTGTTTGGATGCTCCGTCATCCCGCAGAGCCCAGAGGAGCCGGGTTCTTGGAGGGGGTCCTTGCAAGAAGACTCCGAGTCTGAGAGTGTCATCTCCACCAAATTATGCCGCTGAGTTGTGGCATGACGAAG
>NC_032026.1:6064457-6067111 GCF_001865875.1 Lupinus angustifolius
GTAATTTTGTATATGTAGTGGCGATGTAGTTTCCGCCTTTATTGAACTAATCTGTAGGATCCGATTATTACTTAATTGATTTTATGCATTACTTTATTCAGGAAATTGTGAATCAGGTTAAGTTATCCTTTGATAACGATAAGTTGATTTTCCGCATTCGAGTTACTTAAAGTGATGTCCCGGAAAAAGGAAGGTTTTGAAAAGGAAACAATTTTATACATCTCTTTATTCCCATTTCAAAAAAAAAAATTTACCCATTTTTCCGCAATGTTTTTTAGAAGTAATTTTCGGGGCGTTACACGTAGTAAGGTGGAAGATGCAGAACTCAGCCATTGCTTACCCAATCCAGCTCTAGGTTTCAAGGACCTGTGTAAGTGTGTCAATTACCTTCAACACTCCATGTCCCCTCTTGGGACATAATAAAGTGATAACCTCAGATCAGTGTTGATGGGTCCATCTGAACATGTGTACAAATACACTAGAAGAAAAGAGAGGGAGTAAAACATCTATGTAAAACTTGTCATCGACGTTATGGAATTACACGAAATAATACACCAAGACAACACACGAGTACATATATATTATGTGATCATACAAGCATATAATAATGATGAATGAAGTATAAAAATCGAGAATTTAAAATCAATATCGAAGAATATCATGTATGCAATGCGATGCATGAGTCCACCATCCTTACTCCTTTATCATCCCAATAACTATTTGGAAATAACCAAGAGTATAGTTCCCATAACAAGTCGATTTGATCACACCAAAATTATTCATCGCAAGGATATATGATCGACCTGTTCCAACGGAGCTATCCATTTCAGGACGGTGTCGTATGAAATACTTTCTGGGCATCCCTCTCATCGATCATGATTGCAAAGAAAGGTTGTCAGAGATCGTCTAATTTGCATTGTGAGCACTATCTGATCCAACAGAATACCTCATCTAAGAATACATGGGACTCGTCTCACCTAGACTCTCCCTCAAGACATTGCTGACGAATCACCGCCATGAACGTCGTCCCTCTCAACATCTCGGGGCTCATTTGTCTCCCATACATTTCCTCTTCACTACTTCATTTTCTACCATGGATATGCACCCTAACTGAAATTAGAAAATTATGTCTTTTAATCCATCTTTTCTAGAAATTTGCCCATCCTAAGACATCTCCCATCAGGAATGCTTCTAGTGGGTCCCGATCTTATCATATAAACAAAAAGAGAATAATTTCGGCACCTATACGAACCATCGCTGAATTATCCTGGACGACTCTCAAGCCAAGCCTTTTACGGTTAGACGATCTTGCTGCATGGGCACAACATAATACTTCTGAGCACCATTGTGAACCATCGCTGAATCATCCAGGACGACTCCTCTAGCAGCCTTTTACTGTCAAATGATCTCACTGCGTGGGCATAATATCACACCCTCAGGCCTCGCCTTTAACAAAGCAATTCCTTACTTTTATTACTTTCAAGAATATCATATAGTTATTTACCTTTACAACTTCTTGATGGCAAACATGCCATTAGGCTCTCGTATATATGAGAGTTATCGTTCAGACGACTTAAAAATAAGTCATGTATGTATGGAGCCCTATCGCTCAAGCGAGAGCTGTCTCGCTCAAGCGAGGGCACATCCATTTTTGAGGCATTTGTGGCTTAAGCTAGAGCTGTCTCGCTTAAGTGAGAAAACAATCAGTTCTCTTGGTTCCAATTTTAGCTCAAGCGAGAATTGTCTCGCCCCGAGCTCAAATACTCGTTTTCTCTAGACACTTCTCGCTCAAGCGAGAGCTGTCTTACTCAAGCGAGAAGAGCCTGGTTATCATTTTAATTACTTTTCTCAAGAAAAATATTTCTCATTTATATCACATGTTTATAAACCTTGAATTTAACAATTATCACATACATATCATTCCCATAATAATCATTCAAACATTATAATTCAAGAGTAAACATGATATTTACATATATAAACATAACATAAATCGGTATAAGAAATATTGTTGTACTTAATCCAAACAAACAGACAATTGATTAAGTACAAGCTTTCTTAATACCCAAAGAAACTCCAAACTTGTGAGGGAGTTTGGAGGTCCTGATGCATATTCGGACACCACTGTGTCATGATGTTTTCTCCCTCACCTGAGTGTGTCGGGTCGCTAGGTTCTCTATTTGCAGGTGAGCTTACTTGATCCGATCTCCTCTCAAACTCTTCATTACGCCAAAATAACGTTAATTAGTTAACTGACGATAATTATTATACTTACGAAATAACTTTTTACGCGAAGATAAAACTTCCGATTTAAAATGAATTTAATTGTGTTTGTCCATCCGATTCAATGTTGAATATCCTTGCATAATCATTTGTCATTAAAAATCTTACAATCAAATAACACTTTTTAAAGTAAGATTTTCAATAAAACGTATACCGGAATTATGTCATAATATATGGATATACACCAGGCTAGTTCCCACGAAAGAGTGGTGGGTCTTAAAGACACCCTTAAATACCAAGTCTTTCCTTAGACAAAATCTTTCTAGACATGTATTCTCACTTCATTACATTTTTCCGATAGTTCATAAATCTTATTTTTTGTAAGTAAAACATTTTTACTAAAACTAACCTTTTAAAATAAGATCATTAAG
>NC_032026.1:6067211-6092932 GCF_001865875.1 Lupinus angustifolius
CTTATAACTTTCTATGAAGTATGAGAAGAAGATGAAGAAGGGAAAATAAAAGACTACCTCAGTTTGTATAGGGAATTTAGTGTAAAAATGAGAGAATGAAGTGAAGTATTTATTGGAGAGTATCACCCTCATCAAATCAGAAAATTTAATGCAAAGTAAGTAGATTTAGACTAGCATAGGTGATGTGTCTAATGGTGGTCGAGTGAGAGAAATTGTTGAGTGATTTATGGACTTTTGGAAGTTTTTGCATTACTTGTGTAACAAGTAAGTGACTCATGAAATGATGACTTCCAACTTTATTGATATGATGTAATTTCCCGATAAACATCGTGTCCGAACATTTTCGGCTAATTTCGTCCAGAAATATACAATCTCCTGATTTAGGACATTTGCCCAAAACGTCGAAACTTGAATTTCGAGGTGAAAAATATCTAGAGATGAGTTACAGACAAACTTGGTGTCTATTTTTACAAGAAATAATATTTTGAAGTCAACGGAAAAATTGGAATTCGATTCCGAGTTACGAAACTAAAAAACTGGGCGAAAATTCGATAAAATGACCCGAAATCGTCTCGGAAACTTTTATTCTCCAAAAATCTTGAAAACGTAGGGCAAGCAAGAAAATCATAATACAAGACTAAAACTCAACTGAGGTTTAGCCTCAAATATTACTGATTAATTTTCTATAATTAATTCATTAATACTAATTACTTAATTAATCAAATAAGTGAATGACATTGTATCGTCAAAGAGAATTTTCATAAAAGTACATGTTAATAAGCTTTAATTTGGTAAGTCACTAATATGACTTATGTCTTATAATTCATTGAATTATAAGATCTTTTGCAAAAATATTTTATTATGTCAATTAGTTTATCATGTAATTTTACTAATTATGCTACACTATCATTCTTTAATCTTAGTTGAAAACTCAATTGATACTTCAGCCTTTAGCTATTTTTTCCACCATATTCATCAAACACGATATTGAACCTCCAAATTTAGTTTGGCAATCCCATTCCACCATATTAATTAGGTGATGCATTCAAGGTTTTCAAGATCAAGTGTTAGCAACCAGATGTGGGACGTGATAAAAAGTTTGTCATGGGATAACATAAAAGTAAAAAAAATTGTTTTTTCTCTATTTAAATTGTCTAATGTTATCCTTGTGAAAAAATAATCTAAAGTTTATTGGGATAATTTTTATATGATAGGGATTGAAAACATTTAGTGATAAATACACAACAATAAAGATGAGACTTGGAAACATTTAAGGATAAATACACAACAATAAAGATGGTGAATGAGACATGAAAATGACAAATTTGTGGATTATTTTATTTTTTACTTGTTTATTGACAAATGTTATCATATTAGTTATTGTTAATAGGTTGAATTTGAACTTTCAACTTTCTTATCACTTCACTTCTTAAACTCTTTACTCTAACTAGGGATGACAATGAGTATCTGACGTGCATGTACTCGTAGGTAATACTCACAACGGGTTGGGTCGTGTTTTTCAACCTGAGGGTAATAGAGACAAAAAAAATTTGAAAGTCGTTGTTGAATGAGTCCATGTTCGAGTAATGGGTACCTAGACCTGCAATTCCTAAACAATTGTTAATTCCAATATTCAAATTCATGCACAACGACAAAAAGTTGATAAGACGGTGAAATATCAAATGTACATTAACTATATGTTTCCATGAAAACTATACATTAAGGATTTAATCAAGTTCTTAACCTATCTACCTAATGTGCAATATCATCATATATGCAAAGGCAAGTTAATTAATAATATGATCATACTATAAAGTCAAAATGTTGTTGACTACCCTATAATTGACCTAACCAAGACGAAGAATTATGCATGAAAATAAAACTCAACATTGTTAGTGTAAAATGGTCTATAGATAATAAATTTTACTTCCAACCAATAATACTCAAAGCATAAATTAGAGGTGATAATTATCATGATTTAGATAATCACTTGTTTTTGTATGCTTAATCGATACATCTATTTCTCTATGTTGATTCACTGAACATACACTTTAATCATTACAATCTATTTATATGATCTCTTGAATATGTGATATTATGATCTAAGCTTATAATCATACATCTTAAAATTGATCTCTCTTACACACATACATAGTTTATAGAATTGATGCTAAACTCACACTATATATGAAAAACATTACTGAAATATGGCAATATACACACCATTTAAAATATAAACATATTGGTTGACATATAATCGAAATGAGTAAATTATACTGACACTTCCTAAATTTTAATGAAATTATATAAATCACCTTTCCTTTTTTAAACCTACACAATTACCCATAATTATATACATACATTACACTAACTACCCCTAAAGATAGCTAAGTGTAATTTCTTAAACAAAAAAATGGTGATGAATGTAATTAAGTTAAACAAAATAAGGTATATTGTGAAGACAAATCTAAATAGTATAAGAGTTAATGTCTATTCATTATTTTGGTTAATTACACTATAGTATAAGAGTGATTTAAACACCACCTTAGAATTATTGGTACATTTTTGTAACAAACCAAAAATAATGAATATACATTAACTTTATATTATTTGGATTTGTCTTCACAATATATCATATTTTATTTGACTTAATTAAATTTGTCACCATTTTTTTGCTTAAGAAATTGTATTTATCTATCTTACAGAGATAGAATTAGCTAGTGTATCGTATGCATATAGTTGGAACTAGTTTGTGTAGGTTTAAAAAAAAGATATAACTTATGTAATTTCACTAAAATCTAATGGATGTTAGTATAATTTACTCTAATAGAAAGTATAACAATTAAAGCCAAGCCATATTTTGGACTATGTTGCCAAAATAAGGACCAAACATTAAACTTGTATGTCTAATTCAAAGTCGTCGAAAGTATATGACGTTGATTTGTCAAATGGTTACTTGTACATCGAGCATAAAGTAAGTGCAAAGCATAACATTATTAAGTAAAGTCATGCAATTATGTAATAATTTGTTAAATAAACGCAAATTAATATGCGTGTAATATCTATGCATTATTAACGTAAAAAATTATACACAATCATTATATCATTCACAACTTATTGACTTACTTTTATTTGAAAAATCAATAATAATTAGATATAAATACTAGGTGATGCATTAATAATATATAAAACTTATAAACTGTTAGAGTATACAATTTTTGACTATGTTTCAAAAGTATAGCAATTAAAGTGAAGCCATATATTTGGACTATGCTTCCAAAGGGTTATGTGTCAAGTAAGGACAAAAGGTTAAACTTGTATATCTAACACAAAAGTTTGTCCGAAATATAACTTCTATCAAAGAAAACACATCTTATGTTCTAATATCTATATCACTCAATGTATCTTTTATTTCTTATTGGACATAAAATATAAAATTAACATATATTTAATTCTTGTTTTAATTTTATGATTAATGTGAAATAAGAGGTACATGTTGTGACAAAAGATGTGACTGCTTATGTCAAATGCTTAGACTTTTAAAACTAGCATAAGGTAAGTGCAAACCATAACATCATTAAGTAAAGACATGGTATTATGTTATAATTTGATAAATAAACTCAAATTTAATAATATGAGTATAATATTTATGCATTATAAGCATACAAATTTGTACATGATCACTATATCATCCTATCATTCGTTTGACTTACTTTTTTGAAGAGTCGATAATAATTAAATATAAATGATGAATGATGCATTGATAATGTATAAAACTCATACACCATCAATGTATACCATTTTTCTTATTTACTTTTTATTTTTAATAACAAACATCATTACCACATCTCATCTTTGTAATTCAACAATTTATGGTTGTCATAATATAATTTAATTTTTTCTTAAAGGAGGAAATTGAAATAAAAATAAATAAGAGGAAATTACATTAAAATCCCGAGTTTTAGTGAAATTATACAAATAATTTATCCTTACTTTAAATCTACATAAACTACCATATTTTTATAAATACATTACAGTTGCCACCAAGATAAGTGTAAAGAAGAGTAATAAGTGTAATTAAGTTATACAAAATATGATATTTTGTGGAAATAAGTCTAAATAGTATAAGAGTCAATATCTATTCATTAATTTTGGTTTGTTATAACGTAATATAAGAGTGATTAAAATATCTCATTGAAATTATTTATGCACTTTTTAACAAAACAAAATAATGAATATCATTGACCATTATATTATTTCGACTTGTTTCCATAATATACATATTTTTTGTTTTAATTTAATTACACTTATCACCGGAGTAATAATTACAATACACGAATAAAATTAGTGATGATTTGCGTAATTTTATTAAAACAGGTGTTAATGGAATTTACTCAATAAATAATTTAGCCATTAAAAAAAAAATGTATAGGATGAGGCTTGAACCTTGACCCAGATGGCCACATTAGCCATTTCTGTTCTCACTCTCAGGCGTCGTTGTTATTCTTCTTCTTCTTCTTCTAAGTTTTTATTCAACAGCTTCAGCAAAAGGCTTATCCTATCACCCACTATTTCCATCACCAAAACCCTCTTCCATTTTCAACAACATTGCTTCTCTTGTAACTGCAAAAAGGGAATGGCTACATCTTCATCACCAACACTCACTGCTCCCTACGGCTCCTGGAAGTCTCCTATCACCGCCGATGCTGTCTCCGGCGCCTCCAAGAGATTAGGCGGTACAGCCGTTGATGGCCGCGGTCGCCTCATTTGGCTTGAATCACGTCCAACTGAATCCGGGTAACATTGTGGAATAGTATCCAATCCGAATAGCTTCTTTCTTTCTTTCTTTTTTAAATAAAAAATAAAAATGAATTTTGGTATAAGATCGAAATTTTAGCTTAAGGGTATTTTCGAGTTAGATCTAAGAAATATATTATTTTGTGTGTTAGAGACTTATAACTTCCCATGCATAGATATCATCCAATTAGGTTTTGCTCATACACACAACAAGAATCTATGTTAGTTATAGTAGCATTAGTTTGCTGAAAAGTGTTTTCATGTTTTAATATGTTTGCCAAACATGTCAGATTAAATCCTAAACAACTTTGACCATTTACTATGTTTGAATTTAGACGGGCCGTTCTTGTTCTGGAGCCAGAAAATGGAGGTGAACCAGTGGATATTACTCCTAAAGAGTTTGGAGTTAGAACATTGGCCCAGGAGTATGGAGGTGGTGCTTTCACTGTTTCCGGGGACATTGTTTTCTTTGCAAATTACAAGGATCAGAGACTGTACAAGCAATCCCTAAGTTCTCTGGGTGAGCATTGACCAATCATCAATTATTATTCTTCAATTATAATTTTCCAAAACAATGTCATACTACTTATACTGTATTATTGTGTATTTGACATGAAATGACTCCTGTATCCTGCGTATCTTATCCTGATGTGCAACAGCCTTACTCTTATTAGTTTTTTTATTCCTCTTTATATGGAGCTTAATTGAATGGATTTGTATCAATCTGGGAATATTGGTTTGGTGTCATTCTCAAAAGTGTATGTGATCCGAGGCAACTTTCTTATTTAATGCTGGAATTTTTGTGGTTTGTCCTGTGGCAGATGTGCCTCCCGTACCTCTCACTCCGGATTATGGTGGACCGGTAGTCAGCTATGCCGATGGAATATTTGATCCGCGCTTTAACCGTTATGTCAGTGTAAGGGAAGGTAACCTGTCCAGAAGCAGTTTTTCTTTGAGCCTTATGTTTGAATGCTTGCAATATGTTTTTACTTGTTAAACCATCCATTTATTTGGTCATAATTGTATAACCATTTTGGTAGATCGTCGAGAGAGCAGTCTAAATCCACCTACAACAATTGTATCCATAGCACTTGGCAGCAATGATGTCCAGGGTAAGAAATACCATCTTCTAGTGAGTTTAACCCTGTGGAGAGTTTAAATGAATATTTCCAATAAATATTTCAGTGTTTCTGGTCAAAGCTTCAAAAGTTGTGCTATTTTCACTTGCTTGAACTCTTTTGTTTATGCAATCAAGATTATGTCTGACTGGATTGTTTGATATTCAGAACCAGAAATATTAGTTGGCGGGAGTGATTTCTATGCTTTCCCACGTCTAGATTCTAAAGGTGAAAGGATAGCATGGATACAGTGGAGCCACCCCAACATGCCATGGGATAAATCAGAACTTTGGGTTGGTTATATTTCTGAAAATGGGTGAGTAGAACTGTTTTATTTGTAATTTTGTAAGAATTAAGAAATTTTGCTTACCATGTGAGGTCTCTCTGCCAAGGTGACAATGAGATGTTGTGTTGTTTCATTTCCTACACATGATGTGATATTTAATATTATTATGAGCCTATGATATGATTTTTAAATATGAGCAGATGCTAGTTTTGCAGATATTCAGTTATTTATTTAACCACCCAAGACAAGACAAGTCCAGTATTTTGTTGATTAAGTTGCATTAAGTAGTGCTTCCCATTCTCATAGTCTCAAATAAGTGAAAAATGATTACTTTATTCAATCACTTCCCAAATCTCAATTATTATACTGCTTAAAGATTATTGGTATTAACACCCTTCATGATACTCATGAACCATATTCATACAGGCTGGTTCATAGACTTTAATCCCCCCGTTTTCTTTGGGTTGCTGTTTTACAATATGTACATTCTTGTTCAAATTGAAGCTTATTCGCTATGAGCTTTCATGCAGAGAGATCTACAAGCGTGTTTGTGTTGCTGGTAGTGATCCTTCACTTGTGGAGTCTCCAACTGAGCCCAAGTGGTCCCCTGACGGTACATAAAGTTGGCATTTTTTAAACCAAAAAAAGAAGAAAAACTTGGCATTTTCATAAAATCAAAATTTGACATGTATATGAAGTGTTTAGTTTTGTTGACTAAACAAGCATGTTTTCTTAAGATCATCAAGTCATGATCCCTGCAGACATGGGCTCAGGAACCTTGATCTAAGTTATTTATTACCTCTTAATGTTCTATGATGTGAGACTTTGGTGTTTTTACTTTTTACTCCCCCGCTTTTAGAGCATACCATTTTTTCATGATTAATGTTCTCAATGAATGGTATTCATTCAAAGTTTACTGCTGAATCTATCTGGAGCATTTGTTATGATCTTTCTGTGCATTCTGGTTTTAATTTTTTCCTTCTAAATTTAACTATGCAGGGGACCTCTTTTTCATCACGGATAGGAAAAATGGTTTTTGGAATATCCATAAATGGGTAATTTTTCATCGCCTGTTGTTTTTTATAGTGATTAATTATATTGTGGTTTTCATTCACTTTTGAAACATGATGATTGACAAATAATTTGATTGCGAGCATGCTTGAATATATTGTGGTTGGACTTGGACATGCAATAGCCACTAAAAAAATGATCTGATTCTGTTTATCATTTTTCTTTTATGAAATTCTTTAATTGGTTACAGATTGATTCTGAGAATAAGGTCTCTCCTATTTACACATTGGATGCTGAATTTGCTAGGCCATTATGGATTTTTGGTATGAATTCTTATGAGTTTGTTCAAAGCCATAAACAGAGAAACTTAATTGCTTGCAGTTACAGGTGATTCTAAGTCTGCTACCTGCAAATCTTTCTCTTTTCATCATTTCTTTTATCCAATTTCGTACATTCAATTCAAGGTTTTGGTTGTGTTTGCAGGCAGCAGGGAAAGTCATATCTTGGAATTATTGATGGTGTGCAGGGTTCAAAACTAACCGTGCTTGATATCCCTTTCACAGATATAGATAACATTGTACTTTTTAATTTTTTTCTTGTTTTGTGTGTGTGCCTTTGTATATGCGTGTCTAAATCAATTCTTGAAATGCAACAGTAATCTGAGTTGTGCAATCATGCCATTGCAGACTTCTGGTAATGATTGTCTATATGTGGAGGGAGCATCTGCAGTTCAACCGTCATCAGTGGCCAAGGTTGCTTTCTCCTACCTCTTCTTCCTTCCATAAAAATAATTAAAAAACTCAATTTCTGAGTTATTCTAATGCAACCCGGACATCTCTTGCTTTCAGGTGACTTTAGATGTAGATAAATCAAAAGCAGTTGGCTTCAATATTATTTGGTCCTCCTCACTGGATAGTTTAAAGTACGCTTCATACATCAGTCAGCCAGAGTTGATTGAATTCCCAACTGAAGTTCCTGGTCAGAATGCTTATGCATACTTTTATCCGCCATCCAATCCTATTTATCGTGCAAGTCAAGGAGAAAGACCTCCTCTATTATTGAAGAGCCATGGTAAATCTTGATTTTGTATAAGGAATCATCACTTTCTATTTCATATTCTAGTTCATTTGGCCAGTTACATGGTGTGAAAACATGTGGTGTGAGATGTTGGTGTTCCCTCTGCAATGAGTATCCATATGTAGTTTCATATCTCATGATCTAATGACATGATACTTGAGGAGGGATGACCTTTATATGTGAACGAAAAATCCTCACATGTTTTATCGAACTGTATACCAATACTTCTATACATTAAGGAGGTCATGAATGCATTGTAAAGGGAAATATCAATAGTATGTCACTGTGTTTTTGTTTTTACATTTGTTGAATACATGATGCCAACCTTAGTTTATGTCTGTCTCACTGCCCTTGCTTTCCCATGTCAGAACCCATGATTTTTGCAATATTTGTATAAATTATAAGTTTGTAATTTCTCATTCCGAGAATTATGGCATCGGTTTTCTCTATGGCTAATTAACCTATATCAGAGCTGTAGTGGATAAGTTTTGATAAATGTTTTTTGGGTGAAATTTTATTGTTTCATCTTTGTAATGAAGGAAGGACGACCCATTGCCAGAGGCTCCCACCTGGTGGGGCCTGGGGATGGTAGATGTGCACAGCCTTACCTCCGCAAGCGGAGTGTCTGTTTCTAGGATTTGAACCCGTGACCTCTTGGTCACTAAGCAGCAAACTTATGTTGCATTGAGGCTCACCTTCTTTGTAAAGAAGGAAGATTTGGGAAAAACTGTACCCAATATGGGTGCAGGTCATTGTAGTTCTTGAGTCCAAAGTACATCAACGGGCACACTACATTATTCACATGCAACACATTATACAAATGTTGAAATGCATACAAAATTCTCACCAATCTTTTTTAAAACAAGAGTGTCAGTTGTGGGTTCTCTTACTCTAATGACTGAGCACAATGACCTCTTTCAAATATTTCAGGAGGACCAACTGCTGAAACACATGGAAGTTTAAATTTGAGCATTCAGTACTGGACAAGTCGTGGTTGGGCATTTGCCGATGTTAATTACGGTGGAAGCACTGGTTTGTTTATCACCTTGGCTACATTCTGAATTACGTTTATTTTTTCCTCTGTTTTCCATTGTCTTGGCAGATAATTCTTTCTAGTTGGTTGTTTGTTTTATGTATCCAAGAGTGTTTTAGTTACTTATGATTACTTATAGTCTTTTAGTCATGTTCACTTTCTAAAAAGAAATGAAACTCGACTAATCTGACTAGAATATTATTTGGAAGGTTATGGCAGGGAGTACCGAGATCGGCTTTTGGGACGCTGGGGAATAGTTGATGTCAACGACTGCTGTAGCTGTGCTAAATATTTGGTAATTTTTTAAATAATTGCTTCTTACATTTGTGGTTGATGGATCTTTTGTTAGAATGGTTATATAATCTCTTATCCAGGTGGATAGTGGAAAGGTAGATGAGGAGCGTCTGTGCATAACAGGGGGATCTGCTGGTGGGTATACCACCTTAGCGGCTCTTGCTTTTAGAGAAACTTTTAAGGCTGGGGCATCTTTGTATGGTGTGAGTGCTCTTCTGATACTTAACTTCACTTTTATTGTCCATGTGCAATTCAATTCGTTTTCCTATATTTAATTACCATGAAATAGGGTTTATGGAATTTCTGACTTGTCTTCCATTCCCATTATTTGGATGTTTGGACATCACTTCCTTAACAAAGAAAATTAAGGTATAAGAGAAAAGACTCCTCTAAAGTGAGTATATCTCTGAAGTTTGAAAGTAAGAATGTATCTAATCTTAATCATTTTGTGGATTGAGATCTCTAAGCACTTTATCAAATTAAAGGCATATACATCCTTAATTGCTCATTTTAAAGGCAATCTCACTTTAGATGAGCCTTATCCAGATTTAAGAATGTAATAAACAAATTTTTTCTGCTTTCTAGAACATCCTTCCAAGTTTCTTTTTCCTTTGGGCTAAAACTAACTGATTAATTTTACTTATCCATTTAATTGCTTACAAATAAGATATATCAATTATACTATACTATATGTTATTTATCACTTTATCAAACAATTTTAGTTAAATTGTTGTCCTTTCAAAGGAACTTATTTGCCAATTGGTCTCTCAAACAGGTAGCCGACTTGAAATTGTTGGTAGCAGAAACTCATAAATTTGAATCCCATTACATTGACAACCTTGTTGGTAAGTCAGCTTAAGAAAACAGTTATTTCTTTGGTTTATTTGTTTCATTTTTGTGTTCAGTCCATTTCTTAACTTAGTGCAGGAGGTGAGAAGGCATGCTTTGAGAGATCCCCAATCAACCACGTTGACAAATTTTCCTGTCCCATTATTTTATTTCAAGGATTGGAGGACAAGGTTTTTACCATGCAATTATTATTTATACAAAACATAGATATTGTTCTCCTGGTGCTTCTGATGATTTTTTACCGACGCCGCCCTAAGAATATAACGTGTGCAACAATTCATCAATGAAATTAGTTCATGCATGAAATTATAACTTGTGCAATATCTATTACAAACACTCGAACAATAGCACATAAGTTTGGTCCTTGTTATTTCCCCTCCCTGTACTTAATAAATACTTAGGGAGCCCGGAACGGAAACTGTCAGCCTATTCCTACTTCAAAGATCTATAAATTTTAGTTTGATAAATATATTCTGTCACAGGTCGTGCCACCTGATCAAGCTCGAAAAATTTATCAGGCACTGAAGGAAAAAGGCGTGCCAGTTGCTCTTGTTGAGTATGAAGGAGAACAACATGGTTTTCGGAAGGTATACATACTACATAATTATTTCTCTTGTAAAAATGATATTTATGCATCAAACAGTGACTATAATGGAGTACTTGGTTTGATGTAGGCTGAGAACATCAAGTTTACACTTGAACAACAAATGATATTCTTCGCACGATTGATTGGGAACTTCAATGTTGCTGACGATATTACACCCATCAAAATTGACAACTTCGATGCTGAATGATTATTTCTGATGTACTAATGTTGCTTTCTTCATATGTAGTATTAAAGCAAGTCCTAAGCAATATTTGTTCAGGAAATCGCTGGAAATTAGCACTCATGAGCTTCATATGCCTTAGTTTCAACTAGTTGGCAACTACCTCATAGCCATGTAGCTCTTTGTAGAAGGTCTATGTTAATGCTCATGACCAAGAATATGCAGAGTTTGCACTGCATTTTTTCTCAAATCTTAGCGGTGGCTCGAATTATGTTGTGCTCCTCTTGCTTGAATGTTGTTTTACAATTAAGAATTTATGCTTTGAACCCATAATAATACCAGGGATGATGACATGTGTTTGTTTTGTAGAATATCTGTCCTGCAATCTTGTTGTGAATTCGTTTTCTGTGATCCACCTAGTTTGGATCTAAGAATGATAATCGGAACAAACTGGTTCAAGACATAAGTATGTGATTGTAGTAGCTCTCTTTATACGAGCATGTGTCCTTGTGGCAGCATTGTATTACATGATCAAATGAGTGTATCTTGTCTTAAAAAAATGTGTCAATCCATGTGTCATTTGATGTGATTTGTACTCTCCATAAACAAGGGGTGAAAACCGAATCTTCCGAATAAAGAACAAGCCACATGTTAAAATTATTTACGACAACTTTCCTTTTATGATAACGATTACATAGTAATTATGAAAGACAATCAATACTTTACTTACTCTTTAAACCAATGTTGTGAAACCTGAGTTGGACATAGTGTTATAAAAAAGCAGCCATGCCAGTGGCGGTTTTTGGCCCATCGTCATTAGCTATTTGGGAAATACTGCCACATGGTTGTGTCTGTCTTTTGCTTGAAAAAGTTGCCATGGTGGTGGTAGGGCCATGGCGGAAATAGTGGGGTTTTGGGGCTTATGGATTGGATTTTTGAAGAAAAAAATGGGTTGGGTCGGGTTTTTTTGCCTATTAGGTTAAAACCCTAAAACATTCTATTTCTGGTCTCTCTCTTAAAACTTGTTGTCTTTGCTTTGGTTGTTGCTACAGTTGTCGCCCTCGCCCTTGCAGTTTTTTCTCTCTTCCTTTTTCCTTCCTGCTTTTCTTTTCATATGTAGTAATGTATTTTTATATTAATTTTTTCAGATTCAGTTTAGAATTACTATTTTTTTAGATTCAGTTTTTTTCTCTTCCAGAATTCCAAATTCTTTTTATTTCAGTTTCTTTTTCTATTATGTTATATTATTTATTTATTTTTTGTCAAGTGCCATGATGATGATGTCCGCTGTTTGCACGCAACGCCATCCGCCTTGGTTAACACTGGTTGGACCTCAATTCGGAAGAGGTCTCGTATTAGGTTTAACTGGTTTAAATGGTTAAGCTATCTGGTCAGACCGAATGATTTTATATATAATTAATAATTATCTATAATATATAATTGCAAAATTTTATATAATGAATGATTATGTATAATTTATATTGTAGTAATATCTTTTCATGTTTTTTGAACCGAAGTAAAATAAAATATTATAGTAGTATTCTGTTTTTTTTTTAAAAATTATGTGAACCGTTCGGTTTACTTTCTGAATTATTGAGGTTTAACATGGTCGACCAGAATTTCCCTGGTTCAAAATGGTTTAACCCCTCATTCGATTAAGACTTCTAATTAGAGTCGTTTTTAAGTCTGGTCAGCGGTCAGACCGGTTAGACCATCTGGTCCAGTTCTCATAACATTATTTCAATTAAAAATAAGGAATGCAATTAATGTGTATTTTCCTAATTTACCTTTTTACTATTTCTCTATAATAATTCTAGTAATTATTTTTCCACTCATGGTCTCTCTATTAATATAAGGATAGAATTGTAAAAATATTATTAATAATGTCTTCGTTTTCTAAAACGATGATTAATTGGAAATTATTTTTCTTCTAAAAATATACTTAAATTGATGTATTTTCCTAAGGAAGCTACAAGGATGGTGTTCCAATGAACAAGTAATCAAAAAGCAAATAAATATGATAAATGAAGGGGATAGGAGCACCACCAAGTCATGACAAGTGTTTAGAATGCCATAGGAATAAGGATGTTTTTGAAAAGTTCTAAATATAGTTCAATTAAGAACCTAGTAGAATAAAGTATTTCCAAAAGAATAAATCCAATTTTCACACGAGATAAAATTCTAAATTCAATGGAGCTATGAACTCATATTTATAGGCATATGATAACCTTCACATATTTGTTCAATGGAGTAGGGTTTACCATTTTCATATTTATAGGCATATTATAATCATATTTAACAACTGAATCATAGATGATTGCAAAAGGGAGTAGTGGGTTTTACCATTTTCGTACTCAGTTATTATTAGTTTTTGTGCTATGAATGAGACTTTTGTATCTGTTGGTGCACGAATATTGTGGACTAAATTCGATGGTTTGTTGGTGGTAGAGATAAATGTTGAGTGGAGAAGAGAGAATCATGACCCAATCTTATCGACCATATCTAGAATCTCTTTTAAATAAATAAAGTATGAAATCAATTATAGAAAATTAAAAATAATCAATAACATATATAAAAAACTAAATATATAAAAAAACTTTTTTGTTCCCTTTTGTAGGATAATAATATATAAGGGTAAAATTAATGTTTTGAACAAATATCTTATCTATATAATTTATCTATGTGTCATTTATATAATGAACGTTGTGGGGTGCTTAATTCTTTCCTGTCCATAACAAATTTTCCAACCTAACTTAAAATATTTCTTTATGCAGATTAACCCTTATCTTTTTAATTTTTTTGGTACAATTTTTTCCTCTACAAAAATATTAATCACAACTTCATACATTATTCGCATTTTACACCTAAAAAGAGGAGTATGATCTCATATGCCTCCTCATCGCGGTTGCTAAGAGCTTTTGAACTTGTGCCTCAAACCATTATAGGTAAATTATGGATGTGAATCTAGACTATGGTTCTATTAATGGTAGTCGTCGATAATAATAACTCCAGTGGCCACGTGCTAACTGCTAAAGAGTGAGAGAAAAAACCTTTCCCTTTGTGTTCAAAGTTTACGCATAGAAACTATGACCAACATTAACCATATCCATTGATAGAGATCTCCTGTCCAACATTAACCAAGATTGCTTGAATGCAAGATTAGACTTGGTTACTATGGGAAGAAGAAAGGAATTTGTGCCGATAATGAAGGGAAAACGTACATATCTACCTCCAGCAGCTTATACTTTGTCGAGGAAGGAGAAAATGAAATTGTGTAAATTTCTTCATTGTGTTAAAGTTCCAAAGGAGTACTCTTCCAACATTTCGAACCTCGTACCAATGAAAGATATCAAGTTAAAAGGTCTTCAATCTCATGATTGTCATGTACTTATGAAACATTTCTTTCATATTGGAATACAATATATTTTACCTAAAAAAGTTCGAAGAACGTAACTAGGTTATGCTTCTTCTTCAAGCCAATTTGTAGCAAAGTGATTGATCCTGAGAAATTACGTGCAGGGCAAATACAAATAATTTTGACTTTGTGTGAGCTTGAAATGTATTTCCTACCTTCTTTTTTGACATAATGGTTCATCTAAACATTCATCTTGTTCGAGAGCTACAACTATGTGACCCTTCCTATATGAGATGGATGTATCCTTTTGAGCATTATATGAAGATATTAAAAAGGTACGTGAAGAACCGATCAAGACCATAGAGTTGTATTGTTGAGAGATATATTGTTGAAGAAGCTCTTGATTTTTGTATTGGGTACCTTACCGATGATGATTTCATAGGCATTCCAATGGCTCGGTATGCAAAAAGAACATTTGGCAAAAAATCACGTTGTTGAGGAGTTGAATATAAATGCACATTCAATTTCAGAAAGATTAAAATGGTTAGCCAATGGTCCAAGTATTAATGTCTTATCCTACATTAGTTACATAATAAATGAGTTCACATTTTTTACGAAAAAACAAGATGATCGAAGTAAAATGAAAAATAGTGGGTGACTCTTGTTGCTCGAACTTTATATATGTCAAGTGCAAAAAGTAGAAGCTCAATATATGTGAATATGTCATACTTTGGGGTCATTGAACGGATATAGGAATTGGATTACAAAATGTTCCAATTTTTGGTATTTTGTTGTAAGTGGGTTGATAACAATAATAGTTTTCAAGTTGATGAGTTAAAGTTTATGCTGGTGGATCTTAATAGACCATGATATAAGGATGAGTGATTTATTCTAGTATTATAGTCTCAACAAATATTATATGTTAGTGATCCACATGATACGGAATGATCCATTATTCTTTTAACTAACAAAATAATAATCAATAATATTGATGACCAAGAATATGAAGATATTGATGCTGAAGATGATCCTTTCTTTGGGACATCACAGTCGTGTGAGAGCAGACCAACTATGGATGATGACTTATATACAAGAGATGATCATGATGAGGGGCTTTGGTTGAATCAATATGTTCCTCCAAACAATGATATTTTATAAGCCAAAAACAATCAAAGAAAAGGAAAAAGTAGATGTATGTCTTTGTATAATTATTGCATAACTTTATTTGTTTGTAATTTGCATATATTGTACTTATATTATTTATTTATAATTTTATGTACTCTGCCAAAATATAATTGACATGATATTCTTTGTTTGTAATTTATATTGTATTGATGTTAATAGTACAAACTCATGGTCAATATTAATGTGTTTGTGTTATTGATAAATGTATATGCAGGTATTAATGTGTATAAATCAACAACATATGTAGGGGAATCTCTAGCGAGCGCTGTTGTATCTATACAATACAACATCACTCATTATATACAGTGTTGTTGTATGTATACAATACAACAACGCACATTATACACAAAGTTGTGGTATATGATTAATACAACAATGCACATTATAGATGTTGTTGTATATGATTAACACAACATTACACATTATAGACAACACTATTGTATATGATTAATGCAATAGCGCTCATTATAAGTGACGCTGTTGTATATCTATGTTGGTGAAAATATTTATGAATAATACAACAATGCTCCATGTAGCCTGTATTGTTATATGTATTAAATATATAACAATGCTATTTGGAGGTGGCGCTATTGTATGTATGACATACAACTACGCCATCCAAAGCGTTGTTATTCATGCATATATACTATTGTGCTCACATAGAAAATGTTGTTATATATTTAAAATGTCCGTTGTTGAACTTCGGCTATAGCATAGTGAGAGAATGAGTGAAATAAATGTCTTCATAGAAGAAACAACCTAAAACAAATAACTAACAGCTTAAAAACAATGATATAATTATGATCTACGCATTATATAACAAGGAACGAATGACTAGGTGTAACTTAATTTAAAATATCCGAAAAGACTAAAATTGAAAAGATGTTTAATTATTATATTGCTGATGGTGAAAACAAAAATTTACACTAAAATTTTCACCTATTTATTTTTCAATATAAATCTCTATGCTGTCTGCAAAAAATTAATCTTCTATTTTATTATGTTACTTTGTTTGGTTATCTTTATTGTTAGAAATGATAATTATGTATTAGTTGTACCATAATAATTAAAATAAAACGAATAACTTGATAAAACAAGATATGACCAATGACATAAAGTTGAGAGTTTTTCAAACTGGAATGACTAACAAACTAAGAATAAAATGTTAAAATGATATATCAAACTAATCTTCTTTTGCTCATTGAATCCATATGATAAAAATTTTGGACAAAAATACATATATTACCAATATTAAATGACTTATAAACATAATTTGGAAATATATTATCAATACATACATAACATCTTTCGTCAAGTGTAAAATCTTTCAGAACTCAAATGAAATCATATTATTATAAGCAACATTAACATCTATACGTGTAAGACAACTTAATCCATTATGTATAATCTTTTGAACGATCATACAAGTTTCACTATATTTATTTATCAATCTACAAATTAAAGAAATATGTGAGCTTCATTGAATATCTACATTAAGACATACGTCGTTTGAGTGTAGGTAAAAAGAGTATATTTGTTGTTCCAAAAAATGTGTTACTATGTGTGTCACTTATTATGATTGGTTGAAAAATTGTAATTTATAATTTACAAGTTTAATAATTAAGTATTTTTTTGGTTAATCATAGAAAATGACACATGGAACGATACATTTTATAGGATAAAAGATATTTTATTTAGGTAAAATGTAAAAAAAAGGATGTTTTAATAATTTTTTAAAAACAATTTCAGGGGGCAGCTACCCCCACTTGTTCTTTACATCATCCACCACTGACAACAAAAAGTAGATAGTGTATATAGTGTGCAGTTTAGCAACAATAATAATAAAAGTTTCATCAACCCTTATTCTTCATCTATACATGTCATGAAGTAGGATTTATCATCCCTAAGTTAGATGAATCTATCATCCACGCTTGAGTGATATAAAGATATCATTGTTCTACATTATCATTTTCTTTTATGGGCTCAATGATATACATATAATTTTCATACCCGTCGATGGGCAGAATGCCCTATGAATAAAATTTCTATAATAACCTTGGAGTTATACCATTTAATTCCAAGTTTTCCTTAATAGTATAATAGATTTCAAATCCACCATAACACTTTACTATATTGTAATCAGGGCTATATTACCTCTAAAATATGATTCATTATCCTAACGGGCATGCATTTTAAATTATCACACACTTCAGTCATGCATATATTAACTCAAAAGAAAAACATAACATTCAAAGAAAATTCATCCATGTATACATGCACTTAAAAATGAAAATATGTTAGTCATACATTCTTCAACTTATTTATCTATTCATTCAAGCATACATGCATTCGAAAAGAAAAAAAATACATCATTCAAACATTCATTCATTCATATATTCAAAAAAATTATAATTCAAGCATTCATTGATTTATTCATTCACGTGAAAAGAAAAAAACATGTATGTCAAAATTCATATCTTCATAGGTTCAATGAACAAAAACAAAAGAAACATATATGCGTTCATCTACTCATGCATGCATAAAACACAAAAAATAAATCACTCAAACGTTGCACATACATATTACCCAAAAAATAAATCTATTCATGCATCTTCAAATGCATTTACTCAAGAAAAATGTCACGTTCATTCATGCATGCACCTCATGTATAAACATGAATTATTCTGCATACATGAGTCATTGCCATGGACATTCGTTGGTTAAAATTTGATTTTAAAGGTGATATTATTGGATTTGACTGAAGTATTCTAGAAATGGGAAATAGACTAGTTGCCTAGATTGATTTGCACACTTCTCTTCATATTGAGTCCTTAGTTGTCTAAGACAATCTCAATCACTCTACCTCTCCACAAGATCGAGAGGTATTAAGTGTCATAGAGAAAAGAGTCAAAGCCATTGTGGAGGGATGTGAATATGGATTGCCACATTTTGGAAACCAAAATGGTTTTGGGAACAATGAAGATCACCAATGAATTTTTGAACCAAATAGGAGAATTACAAAAGACTAACCGAGGGATTTAGAGACAAAAATCCTTTGCAGAACAATGACAAAAAACAAAGATTAAACAAGGGATGGATGAAATTGTTAGATTTCGAAACAAAATCTGCATACCTCAAAATCAGAAGTTAAGGTAATTGATTTTGGAAGAAGCTCATAAGAGTAAGTTGAGTTTTCACCAGGAAACTACTAAAATGTATCAAGATTTGTTGGACCCTATCAGATTGTGATAAAGGATTGGGCCAGAAGCTTATAAGATAGCTTTGGCTCTATCTCTATCCAATCTCCATTATGTATTTCATATATCCCAACTTAAGAAGTATATATCAGAATCGTCTCAAGTAACTGAATATGATAGCCTCCATTTAAAGGAGAATCTTACCTTTGAGGCTGTGCCTGTTAGGATAACATTTAGAAAGGTTGGGCAACTTAGAGGAATGGAAATACCTCTGGTAAAGGTATTATGGAATAAGGACCAGGATCAGGATGCATCGTGGGAATTAGAGAGTAAGATGACGCATCTTACTCTTATCTCTCCAGTAAGTAAATCGTGCCCAAATTTTGCGAACGAAATTTCTAAAAAGGATGAGAGTAATGTAACATCTCTCTTTTCAATTCTCTGCTTAGGTAGATATGGAAAAGATATTATATATGTGAATATGTGTATGCTCCTGTGATTTTATTGATGATAGAATGATATAGATATTATATCTATATATGAAATACATACTATTCGAGTAAGGGCTATCTTACTTGAATATAAGTAACATATAGATGAATTTTTAGTTGGAAAGTATAAAATGTTATTTTTGTTTAAGAACGTCATATATTAGTTCTTAATATAGAATTAAGCTTAAACATAAGATCAGGATCAGGAATATAGGCCAATTTGGTTTAAAAGCTAAACTGTCCAAGTTTAAGGTTGACCCATTATCTAGTAACTCTATCTACGAGAACCTAGTAAATATGACTCAAGTAGTCATATAACCTAAGTGAATTTGATATAGTTCATTTGGGATTAAATTAATTAGGACAAAAAGCTTTTACCTCAACCCTATAATTTAATAAAAAATTATGATAAGACTTTTAAGGCAATGGTTAGTTTTCTAGTGAGCTTTGTCGGATTGCCTTAGAGTACCTACAATTCTTTCTGTTAGTCCTCTAAAAGTATAGATAATCATTTATACTCATCTAGATAATGTTCAACATGGCCTTAAGGTATACTAGAATGCAAGAAACACATCAATGTACAACATAAAGGTGGTACTATTTAAATCCACCTAAATCCATGCATGCATGTACCTAACCTAACCTACCCTTAACCCTTAATCACTCCCTAATCATGTGGCATTTTCCCATTAACGATCCACCCAACCCAAAAACCTTAATCTCCTCCTATAAAATTCAACTCAATGGCTTTGTTGGGAATAACTTCACCAAACAAGTCAAACACCCCACAAAAGCTCTTCTTCTTCCTTTCCTCTTCCTTGTCTCATGGCGGTAACAACAAGGAAGGGGGGACTCCATCTTGTCAGCTCCAATCTTATGTGCAAGTGAAAATATATCATCCTCAAGGTATGGTGATCACAACTATGGTCTTTGTTTTCTGTTCTATAGGTTCTTCATAGTTCATTTTCTCCCATGAATGTTTATGAATAAGGTTAAGGTAGGGAAGTGAGTTTGTTGTGGTTTTAGCTTCAATCATTTTCAATATTTTCACCCAAGGAAACAGTCAAGTAAGTTGAGGTATGAGGATATCAATTTTGAAATCAAATCATTGAAATTGTCTCTTTAAAAGCCTTTAAGATTGATTCTAAAAATTCTGTTTTAAAAGGCCAATGGATTCATGCATGTTGTCTAGGTTATAGAATCTTATGTCTCTAGGTTGATTAGAAATAACATGAATACTCTTATTTGGTGTTTTCATCCTGAGTATCTTGCTGTGTGCAACTATGTTATGATGTAAAGTCTTGGCGTGAAGGTTTCCAAATCCTACCCACACTTTATCATGTTAAGAAGTTAAGGCGTGGATCAAAAAGGGTGGTTTTAGTGTTGTAGGATGCGTGTAAACCTCTAGAGCCAAATTTAACCACATGCATGTGCTTAGTTCTTGATATTTATCTGTTCTAGAATCTAGTCTTGTGTTATCCATGAAAATCCAAGGGTTTCAGAGCTTACCCATGCATTATGTAACAACCGGGAAGTCGAAACACCGTTAATGTCACGAGTTTGACCTTTAGGTCCCCAGTGCTCTTTGGTAATGCCTCAAATTGCATAGGTATGATCTCAAATGTCATATACCTATTGCCTAGATTATTTTAATGTGGTTATAATACCCTCTGGGAAGTTATGACGCATTTCTGCGAGTCCTATGGCAACTAGAGGTCATTTACCTTGCTGAAAGCTCTAAACCGAAACCGATATCTTCAGGGAATCCTAAAGATCCTTAATATTCCTAGGATGAACTAAAATATGTTAAATGTTCAGTTACACCTTAGTAATATTCATGTATGTCTCAATTTATCGAATTATGGAACTTATTCTAGAGCAAACTAAGGCCTTCCGAGCCAATTTCAAGCTTTTGATCCAAATCTGTCTGTGAGATTTTTATCGTGTCCGATCAAGATTCTAGTTGTTTCCAGATAAAATATTTGGATATATTCACATGCTTAGATCTCTATTAGGACAATTTATTAAAAATTTCCAATTAAGTTAAAACATTAAGTTAATCGTTTAAGACGTAATCAGGTACTCGACAATCGGGCAAGTTGCGGCAAGGAAGTATTAGGACCGTTGAAGGTATGTGTATACAGAGAAGCACTTTCATATATGAGCATAGAAATGATGCAAAGATAGTTGTGCATATCTAAGCTAAGCGTAAGGTAGATATAGTTGAAAACTATTTTTGTGGCCTAAGGTAGATATAGTTGAATTCTATAAGTTTTGTTATGATTAGAATAACCAAGAAATACTCCTATGTCCACTTTTGAATCAAATTTACTTAAAAGTTATTTTCCATTATTCAAAATGAAATGCTTGCATTCGAAAGCATGAAATTGAGAAATATTTGGTGTTCGACCTTTAAAAAGTTCATAGGGGTATTTCTTACGAATAGGCCTCAAAAGTATTCTATTCACAACACAACAAGTAGTATGAATCGCATCCACCCAAAAGTAAATGGGCACTTTGATCTCATTAAACATGGTTCTAGCCAACTCCTTAAGAACTCTATTTTTCCTTTCAAAAACTTCAATTTGTTCAGGAGCTGTAGGAGCAAAGTATTGGTGTTCAATACCATGTCTTTTGCAAAACTTAACAAATTTTTGGTTTTCAAATTCACCACCATGATCTAGAAGCAATCAATAAATTTTAATTAGGTGATGTGTAACGCCCCGGAAAATACTTCTCAAAACATTCCGGAAAAATGGGTAATTTTTTTTCTTCTTTTAAATTGGTGATATAAAATTGTTTCCTTTTAAAAACCTTTCCTTTTCCGGGACATCACTTTAAGTAACTCGAATGCGGAAAATGAACTTATCGTTATTGAATGATAACTTAACCTGATTCACAATTTCCTTAATGATACAATGCATATAATTGGTTAAGTTATAGTTAGTTCATACAGACTAGGTCAACAAAGGCGGAAACTACATCGCCACTAACATATACAAAATAAAAAAGAAACACAGCCCCCACCAAAAACAAAAAGGGGACATCGACTGGCCACAAGCTGACTCAAAAGATTCCAGGAATGCTGGACCCCTCATTAGGGTCCTCCTCCTCTTCCGAGTCAGACACGAGGTCAATCACCTTCACCGAGCTCTCTACATTTATGAGCTCAACAACCTCGTCCTCCTCTTCCTCTTCCTCCACTTCATTATGCCATAACCCAACGGCATAATTTGGAGGGGATGACATTCTCAAAACCGGAGCCTTCTTGCAGGGACCTCCTCCAAGAACCCGACTCCTCTTGGCTCTACTAGATGACGGAGCATCCAAACAATCTGACTACGTCCTATGACCGTGGGAGGGAACAGCGCCATCACTCCTGACTGGCGGGTACCAAAGTCCAACCTCTGGAGAGCTCAGCCGCCTTGGCGGCAAGGTGAAAGAAGTGTCAATGTAGGTGTCGGGTTGAGGGATCATCATCAATGACCCGTTGCACACTATGTGCAACGACAGACCGTAGGGGCCTGTGTATGTATATCTATGCCCGTCACTATCCCATTGTCCCATCGGGGACATCGTGAAGGGATAACCTCGAATGTGAGTGCTGTTGTTGGCCATCTGCATAGAAAACATATACAAAACAAGAACAAGACTAAAACGGAAATAAAATTTCAAGAATAAAACTCAACTAGAGTTTTGTCTAATTCCTTACCGAAAATTCCCAGAAATTCATTTTCGAAAATATAATAAATAAAAATATTAATAAAATCTTATAATTCAAAATCGTAAAATTCGCGATGTTACAATCCTCCCCCTTTTAAAAGATTTTCGTCCTCGAAAATAGAGCGTACCTCTCGCAAGGTGAAAGAAGTGTCAATGTAGGTGTCGGGTTGAGGTATCATCATCGATGACCCGTTGCACACCATGTGCAACGACAGACCGCAGGAACCTGTATATGTGTATTTGTGTCCATCACTATCCCATTGACCTTAACCAATGCGATTTCTTTCCCTCGAAGAGTCTTGATACTCTGATCACTGATCCTTACTGGCAACGTCTCAAACGTAAGATTATCCTTTAACTGAATTGAATCGGGTTCGATTATGTGCGACGGGTCACTAATGTATTTTCTAA
Organism: Lupinus angustifolius; assembly: GCF_001865875.1. Taxonomy (NCBI): domain Eukaryota; kingdom Viridiplantae; phylum Streptophyta; class Magnoliopsida; order Fabales; family Fabaceae; genus Lupinus; species Lupinus angustifolius. Next base: position 6,090,806 of record NC_032026.1, read on the forward strand.
GTTGAGACACGTGAAAAACGTTGTGTAGATTGGACAATAAAGGTGGTAAGGCTATTTGGTAAGCTACTCGTCCAACTTTCCTAAGGATTTGGTAGGGTCCAATAAATTTCGGGGTAAGCTTACGAGCTTTTAACAACCTGCCAATACCAGTTGTCGGAACCACTCTCATGAATACATGATCGCCTTCTTCAAAATTGAGAGGGTTCCTCCTCTTGTCATAGTAGCTCTTCTGTCTGCTCTGAGCTGTCTTCATGTTCTCCCTTATCATTCGAATCTTGTCCGTCGTTTGCTGAACCACCTCGGGTCCTAAAATCAAATTCTCCCCCGTTTCAAACCAGCATAACAACGTTCTGCATTTCCTGCCGTACAAAGCTTCATACGACGCCATATCGATACTTGAATGAAAGCTGTTATTTTAGGTGAACTCGATCAAATGCAGATGATCAACCCAACTTCCTGGTTTCTCCAACACACATGCTCTAAGAAGATCCTCCAATGATTGAATCGTCCTTTCTGATTGACCATCAGTCTGCGGGTGATAAGCTGAACTCATGCTTAACTTAGTCCCCAAAGCTGATTGCAAACCATTCCAGAACTTGGAAGTGAAGCGTGGATCTCTATCCGAGATGATATTGACTTCCTGCTTAATGCGTCAGCTACCACATTTGCTTTTCCAGGGTGGTACTGAAGATCAAACTCATAATCTTTGAGGAATTCTATCCATCTTCTTTGCCTCATATTCAGTTCCTTTTGATCAAATAAGTACTTTAAGCTCTTATGATCGCTGAAAACTTTAAACCTTACACCGTACAGATGGTGTCTCTAAATCTTGAGAGCAAATACGATCGCAGCTAGTTCCAGATCGTACGTTGGGTAGTTCTGTTCATGAGTTTTTAACTGTCTTGACGCGTAAGCCACCACCTTCCCTTGTTGCATCAACACACAACCTAACCCTTGCTTCGACGTATCACAATACACATTGTAGTTCACGCTAGGATTTGGCAAGATAAAAACAGGTGCTGTGGTCAATCTCTTCTTTAATTCCTGAAAACTCTCTTCACACTTGGCCGTCCAGACAAATGATTTATCTTTCCTTGTCAGCATAGTCAACAGCAACGCCAGTTTGGAGAGTCCTTCAATGAACTTCCGATAATAGCCCGCTAAACCAAGGAAACTCCTGATCTCCGTTACTGACTTAGGAGAATTCCAGTCCATTACAGTCTCCACCTTTGCAGGATCCACTGCAATTCCTCCCTTCGAGATCACATGACCGAGAAAATTTACAGACTCTAGCCAAAACTCACATTTCGAAAGTTTGGCATAAAGCTTGTTGTCTTTCAATATCTGCAGAACCACTCGCAGATGCTCGACATGTTCTTCTGCAGTCTTTGAGTATATTAGAAATTTTTGTTCATGTAATCCATGAATACTGCAGGAGCATTGGTTACACCAAATGGCATTACGAGATATTCATAATGACCATAACGCGTCCGAAAAGCAGTTTTCGGAATATCCTCCGACTTCATGCGTATTTGGTGATATGTAGATCTCATATCGATCTTAGAAAACACTGTAGCTCCTCTCAGTTGATCCATCAAATCATCAATCCTCGGCAATGGGTACTTGTTCTTGATGGTGACCTTATTCAACTGCCGGTAATCGGTGCACAACCTCATGCTACCATCCTTTTTCTTGACAAACAATACTGGTGCACCCCACAGCGAGATGCTAGGTCTGACAAATTGCTTCTGCAACAGATCTTCCAACTGCTTTTTCAACTCCGTTAGCTCCAACGGTGCCATCCTATAAGGAGCGATAGAGATCGGTCCAGTTCCAGGAACTAGATCGATAGCAAACTCTATCTCCCTTACTGGAGGTAATCTAGGAATGTCTTCCGGAAATACCTCGGAGAAGTCTCTGACTACGAGTAGGCTCTGAATATCTACTCTACCTTCCTTTTCCAACGAAGCCAACATCATAAACACCTAAGCTTCGTTCTTCAACAACTTCTCCATCTCGTTGGCAGATGTATTTTTAGCCTCATCGTTGGGTTTACTGGTTTCTATAGGTTCGCTAAACACTACGGTCTTATTAAAACAGTTCAAAAGAACATGATTTTTAGATAAC